>NW_025533665.1:145000-445000 GCF_020615455.1 Coregonus clupeaformis
CATCCAAATGCACTCTAGCAAACTTCACACGGGCCTGGACATGTACTGGCTTAAGCAGGGGGACACGTCTGGCAATGCAGGATTTGAGTCCCTGGCGGCGTAGTGTGTTACTGATGGTAGGCTTTGTTACTTTGGTCCCAGCTCTCTGCAGGTCATTCACTAGGTCCCCCCGTGTGGTTCTGGGATTTTTGCTCACCGTTCTTGTGATCATTTTGACCCCACGGGGGTGAGATCTTGCGTGGAGCCCCAGATCGAGGGAGATTATCAGTGGTCTTGTATGTCTTCCATTTCCTAATAATTGCTCCCACAGTTGATTTCTTCAAACCAAGCTGCTTACCTATTGCAGATTCAGTCTTCCCAGCCTGGTGCAGGTCTACAATTTTGTTTCTGGTGTCCTTTGACAGCTCTTTGGTCTTGACCATAGTGGAGTTTGGAGTGTGACTGTTTGAGGTTGTGGACAGGTGTCTTTTATACTGATAACAAGTTCAAACAGGTGCCATTAATACAGGTAACGAGTGGAGGACAGAGGAGCCTCTTAAAGAATAAGTTACAGGTCTGTGAGAGCCAGAAATCTTGCTTGTTTGTAGGTGACCAAATACTTATTTTCCACCATAATTTGCAAATAAATTCATAAAAAATCCTACAATGTGATTTTCTGGATTTTTTTCTCTCAATTTGTCTGTCATAGTTGACGTGTACCTATGATGAAAATGACAGGCCTCTCTCATCTTTTTAAGTGGGAGAACTTGCACAATTGGTGGCTGACTAAATACTTTTTTCCCCACTGTATATAGCAAGCCACGTGACTCAGTCTGTAGGAGCAAACCATTATCATGAACGGGGTGGTGTACCTAATAAACTGACCACTGCATGTATAATGATAAATAATATTTATGTGTATTTAAATGTGTAAATAGTATTATTAAGTTAATATAATGTATATAATATTGTTTTATGTGTAGCTCTGTTAACTGTATTTAGTAATATGATGTTATAATGTTGTATAATGAGTTGTGTTGCCTGTGACCCTTCCCTTCGAGGCCAGAACAGACAGTAAATGTGTCCAGTTCTCACTAGGTTATGTTTACAGAGGAAGATGTCAAATTCTACCTAGCAGAGCTGGCTCTGGCCCTCGACCACCTGCACCATCTGGGCATAGTTTACAGAGACCTCAAACCAGAGAAGTATGTACCCTAACCTCTGACCCCTAACCCCTACACCACCACCTGGGCATAGTTTACAGAGACATATGTACCCTAACCTCTGACCCCTAACCCCTACACCACCACCTGGGCATAGTTCACAGAGACATATGTACCCTAACCTCTGACCCCTAACCCCTACACCACCACCTGGGCATAGTTTACAGAGACATATGTACCCTAACCCCTAACCCCTAAACCACCACCTGGGCATAGTTTACAGAGACATATGTACCCTAACCTCTGACCCCTAACCCCTACACCACCACCTGGGCATAGTTTACAGAGACATATGTACCCTAACCTCTGACCCCTAACCCCTACACCACCACCTGGGCATAGTTTACAGAGACATATGTACCCTAACCCCTAACCCCTAAACCACCACCTGGGCATAGTTCACAGAGACATATGTACCCTAACCTCTGACCCCTAACCCCTACACCACCACCTGGGCATAGTTTACAGAGACATATGTACCCTAACCCTAACCCCTAAACCACCACCTGGGCATAGTTTACAGAGACATATGTACCCTAACCTCTGACCCCTAACCCCTACACCACCACCTGGGCATAGTTTACAGAGACATATGTACCCTAACCTCTGACCCCTAACCCCTACACCACCACCTGGGCATAGTTTACAGAGACATATATGTATCTTAACCTCTGACCCCTAACCCCTACACCACCACCTGGGCATAGTTTACAGAGACATATGTACCCTAACCTCTGACCCCTAACCCCTACACCACCACCTGGGCATAGTTTACAGAGACATATGTACCCTAACCTCTGACCCCTAACCCCCCCTTTCTGCCTCTAGTGATGTAAACTCTAATCTATATGGTTGGGGTGTTGCTAGTAGTGGTTTAGGGTATTTGGGGTGTTGCTAGTGATGGATCAGGGTGTTTGGGGTGTTGCTGGTGATGGGTTAGGGTGTTGCTAGTGGTTGGGTTAGGGTATTTTGGTTGTTATTGATTGGGTTATGGTGTTGCTAGTGATGGGTTAGGGTGGTTGGGGTGTTGCTAGTGATGGGTTGGGGTGTTGCTAGTGATGGATTAGGGTGTTGCTAGTGATGGGTTGGGGTGTTGCTAGTATTGGGTTGGGGTGTTGCTAGTTATGGGTTAGGGTGGTTGGGGTGTTGCTTGTGTTGGGTTGGGGTGTTTGGGGTGTTGCTAGTGATGGGTTAGGGTGTTGCTAGTGATGGGTTAGGGTGTTGCTAGTGGTTGGGTTAGGGTGTTGCTAGTGATGGGTTAGGGTGTTGCTAGTGGTTGGGTTAGGGTGTTGCTAGTGATGGGTTAGGGTGTTGCTAGTAATGGGTTAGGGTGTTGCTAGTGGTTGGGTTAGGGTGTTGCTAGTGATGGGTTAGGGGTGTTGGGGTGTTGCTAGTGATTTGGTTTGGGGTGTTGCTAGTGATGTGTTGGGGTGTTGCTAGTGATGTGTTTGGGGTGTTGCTAGTGATGTGTTTGGGGTGTTGCTAGTGATGGGTTAGGGGTGTTGGGGTGTTGCTAGTGATGGGTTAGGGGTGTTGCTAGTGTTGGGTTAGGGTGTTGGGGTGTTGCTAGTGATGTGTTTGGGGTGTTGCTAGTGATGGGTTAGGGTGGTTGGGGTGTTGCTAGTGATGGGTTAGGGGTGGTTAGGGGTGTTGCTAGTGATGGGTTAGGGTGGTTGGGGTGTTGCTAGTGATGGGTTAGGGGTGTTGGGGTGTTGCTAGTGATGGGTTAGGGTGGTTGGGGTGTTGCGTGGTCCTCTGTAGCTCAGCTGGTAGAGCACGGCGCTTGTAACGCCAAGGTAGTGGGTTCGATCCCCGGGACCACCCATACACAAAAAAAATTATGCACGCATGACTGTAATTATTATTATTATTATATTATGGGTTAGGGTGGTTGGGGTGTTGCTAGTGATGGGTTAGGGTGGTTGGGGTGTTGCTAGTGATGTGTTAGGGGTGGTTGCTAGTGATGGGTTAGGGTGGTTGCTAGTGATGGGTTAGGGTGTTGGAGTGTTGCTAGTGATGTGTTTGGGGTGTTGGGGTGTTGCTAGTGATGGGTTAGGGTGGTTGCTAGTGATGGGTTAGGGTGGGGTGTTGCTAGTGATGGGTTAGGGTGTTGGGGTGTTGCTAGTGATGTGTTTGGGGTGTTGGGGTGTTGCTAGTGATGGGTTAGGGTGTTGGGGTGTTGCTAGTGATGGGTTAGGGTGGTTGCTAGTGATGGGTTAGGGTGTTGGGGTGTTGCTAGTGATGTGTTGGGGTGTTGCTAGTGATGTGTTGGGGTGTTGCTAGTGATGGGTGAGGGTGTTGGGGTGTTGCTAGTGATGGGTTAGGGTGTTGCTAGTGATGTGTTGGGGTGTTGCTAGTGATGTGGTTAGGGGTGTTGGGGTGTTGCTAGTGATGTGGTTAGGGTGTTGGGGTGTTGCTAGTGATGGGTTGGGGTGTTGCTAGTGATGGGTTGGGGTGTTGCTAGTGATGTGGTTAGGGGTGTTGGGGTGTTGCTAGTGATGGGTTGGGGTGGCTAGGGTTGGGGTGTTGCTAGTGATGGGTTAGGGGTGTTGGGGTGTTGCTAGTGATGTGTTTGGGGTGTTGCTAGTGATGGGTTGGGGTGGTTGGGGTGTTGCTAGTGATGGGTTAGGGTGGTTGGGGTGTTGCTAGTGATGGGTTAGGGTGGTTAGGGTGTTGCTAGTGATGGGTTAGGGTGGTTGGGGTG
The DNA here is from genome assembly GCF_020615455.1 of Coregonus clupeaformis. Taxonomy (NCBI): domain Eukaryota; kingdom Metazoa; phylum Chordata; class Actinopteri; order Salmoniformes; family Salmonidae; genus Coregonus; species Coregonus clupeaformis. The sequence continues at coordinate 148,907 of NW_025533665.1, forward strand.
TTGCTAGTGATGGGTTAGGGTGGTTGGGGTGTTGCTAGTGATGGGTTAGGGTGTTGGGGTGTTGCTAGTGATGTGTTAGGGGTGTTGGGGTGTTGCTAGTGATGTGTTAGGGGTGTTGCTAGTGATGTGTTAGGGGTGTTGCTAGTGATGTGGTTGGGGTGTTGCTAGTGATGTGGTTGGGGTGTTGCTAGTGATGGGTTAGGGTGTTGGGGTGTTGCTAGTGATGGGTTAGGGTGGTTGGGGTGTTGCTAGTGATGGGTTACGGTGGTTAAGGGTGTTGCTAGTGATGGGTTGGGGTGTTGCTAGTGTTGTGGTTGGGGTGTTGCTAGTGAATGTTGGGGTGTTGCTAGTGATGGGTTAGGGTGGTTGGGGTGTTGCTAGTGATGGGTTAGGGTGGTTGGGGTGTTGCTAGTGATGGGTTAGGGGTGTTGCTAGTGATGGGTTAGGGGTGTTGCTAGTGATGGGTTAGGGGTGTTGCTAGTGATGGGTTAGGGTGGTTGGGGTGTTGCTAGTGATGTGTTAGGGTGGTTGGGGTGTTGCTAGTGATGGGTTAGGGGTGTTGGGGTGTTGCTAGTGATGGGTTAGGGTGTTGCTAGTGATGGGTTAGGGTGGTTGGCGTGTTGCTAGTGATGTGTTTGGGGTGGTTGGCGTGTTGCTAGTGATGGGTTAGGGTGGTTGGGGTGTTGCTAGTGATGGGTTAGGGTGGTTGGGGTGTTGCTAGTGATGGGTTAGGGTGTTGCTAGTGATGTGTTTGGGGTGTTGGGGTGTTGCTAGTGATGTGTTAGGGGTGTTGCTAGTGATGTGGTTGGGGTGTTGCTAGTGATGGGTTGGGGTGTTGCTAGTGATGTGGTTGGGGTGTTGCTAGTGATGGGTTAGGGTGGTTGGGGTGTTGCTAGTGATGGGTTAGGGGTGTTGGGGTGTTGCTAGTGATGGGTTAGGGGTGGTTGGGGTGTTGCTAGTGATGGGTTAGGGTGGTTGGGGTGTTGCTAGTGATGGGTTGGGGTGGTTAGGGGTGTTGCTAGTGATGTGTTTGGGGGTGTTGCTAGTGATGGGTTAGGGTGGTTGGGGTGTTGCTAGTGATGGGTTAGGGGTGGTTGGGGTGTTGCTAGGGATGTGTTGGGGTGTTGGGGTGTTGCTAGTGATGGGTTAGGGGTGGTTAGGGTGTTTCAAGTGATGGGTTAGGGTGGTTGGGGTGTTGCTAGTGATGGGTTGGGGTGTTGGGGTGTTGCTAGTGATGGGTTGGGGTGTTGGGGTGTTGCTAGTGATGGGTTAGGGGTGGTTGGGGTGTTGCTAGTGATGGGTTAGGGGTGTTGGGGTGTTGCTAGTGAAGGGTTAGGGTGGTTGGGGTGTTGCTAGTGATGGGTTAGGGGTGTTGGGGTGTTGCTAGTGATAGGTTAGGGTGTTGCTAGTGATGGGATAGGGGTGGTTAGGGTGTTGCTAGTGATGGGTTAGGGGTGGTTGGGGTGTTGCTAGTGATGGGTTAGGGTGGTTAGGGTGTTGCTAGTGATGGGTTAGGGTGGTTGGGGTGTTGCTAGTGATGGGTTAGGGGTGTTGCTAGTGATGGGTTAGGGTGGTTGGGGTGTTGCTAGTGATGGGTTAGGGGTGGTTGGGGTGTTGCTAGTGATGGGTTAGGGGTGGTTAGGGTGTTGCTAGTGATGGGTTAGGGTGGTTGGGGTGTTGCTAGTGATGTGTTTGGGGTGTTGCGGTGTTGCTAGTGATGGGTTAGGGTGTTGCTAGTGATGGGTTAGGGTGTTGCTAGTGATGGGTTGGGGTGTTGCTAGTGATGGGTTGGGGTGTTGCTAGTGATGGGTTAGGGTGGTTGGGGTGTTGCTAGTGATGTGTTTGGGGTGTTGGGGTGTTGCTAGTGATGGGTTGGGGTGTTGCTAGTGATGTGTTTGGGGTGTTGGGGTGTTGCTAGTGATGGGTTAGGGTGTTGCTAGTGATGGGTTAGGGTGGTTGGGGTGTTGCTAGTGATGGGTTAGGGTGTTGCTAGTGATGGGTTAGGGTGGTTGGGGTGTTGCTAGTGATGGGTTAGGGTGTTGCTAGTGATGGGTTAGTGTGGTTGGGGTGTTGCTAGTGATGTGTTTGGGGTGTTGGGGTGTTGCTAGTGATGGGTTAGGGTGTTGCTAGTGATGGGTTAGGGTGTTTGGGGTGTTGCTAGTGATGGGTTAGGGTGGTTGGGGTGTTGCTAGTGATGGGTTAGGGTGGTTGGGGTGTTGCTAGTGATGGGTTAGGGTGGTTGGGGAGTTGCTAGTGATGGGTTAGGGTGGTTGGGGTGTTGCTAGTGATGGGTTAGGGGTGGTTAGGGTGTTGCTAGTGATGTGTTTGGGGTGTTGCTAGTGATGGGTTAGGGGTGGTTGGGGTGTTGCTAGTGATGGGTTAGGGGTGGTTAGGGTGTTGCTAGTGATGGGTTAGGGGTGTTGCTAGTGATGGGTTAGGGGTGTTGGGGTGTTGCTAGTGATAGGTTAGGGTGTTGCTAGTGATGGGTTAGGGTGGTTGGGGTGTTGCTAGTGATGTGTTTGGGGTGTTGCTAGTGATGGGTTAGGGTGGTTGGGGTGTTGCTAGTGATGTGTTTGGGGTGTTGGGGTGTTGCTAGTGATGGGTTAGGGTGTTGCTAGTGATGGGTTAGGGTGGTTGGGGTGTTGCTAGTGATGGGTTAGGGTGTTGCTAGTGATGGGTTAGGGTGGTTTGGGTGTTGCTAGTGATGGGTTAGGGTGTTGCTAGTGATGGGTTAGTGTGGTTGGGGTGTTGCTAGTGATGTGTGGTTGGGGTGTTGGGTGTTGCTAGTGATGGGTTATGGGGTGTTGCTAGTGATGGGTTAGGGTGGTTGGGGTGTTGCTAGTGATGGGTTAGGGGTGGTTGGGGTGTTGCTAGTGATGGGTTAGGGTGGTTGGGGTGTTGCTAGTGATGTGTTTGGGGTGTTGCTAGTGATGGGTTAGGGATGGTTGGGGTGTTGCTAGTGATGGGTTAGGGGTGGTTAGGGGTGTTGCTAGTGATGGGTTAGGGGTGTTGCTAGTGATGGGTTAGGAGTGTTGGGGTGTTGCTAGTGATAGGTTAGGGTGTTGCTAGTGATGGGTTAGGGGTGGTTAGGGTGTTGCTAGTGATGGGTTAGGGGGGTTGGGGTGTTGCTAGTGATGGGTTAGGGTGGTTGGGGTGTTGCTAGTGATGGGTTAGGGTGGTTGGGGTGTTGCTAGTGATGGGTTAGGGGTGGTTAGGGTGTTGCTAGTGATGTGTTTGGGGTGTTGCTAGTGATGGGTTAGGGATGGTTGGGGTGTTGCTAGTGATGGGTTAGGGGTGGTTAGGGTGTTGCTAGTGATTGGGTTAGGGATGTTGCTAGTGATGGGTTAGGGGTGTTGGGGTGTTGCTAGTGATAGGTTAGGGTGTTGCTAGTGATGGGTTAGGGGTGTTGGGGTGTTGCTAGTGATAGGTTAGGGTGTTGCTAGTGATGGGTTAGGGTGGTTGGGGTGTTGCTATCTTCTTTAGAATTGTCCTGTAGTTGATGATGTTGTTACTGTAGGAAGCTCTGTGTTTGTGGGTTTCTCTACTATACTTACTAATGTTGTTCTCTGTTTTCAGCATTTTATTAGATGAAGCTGGCCACATCAAGTTAACAGGTATGACCTTCTCTCTGTCTGGGCTGTGTGCTGTGGTGCTTCAGGAGAGGATGTTTGTTTAAGTGGGATAAAAAAAAGTGGTTGTGTAATGTGTGTGACGTGTGTTTCAGACTTTGGGCTGAGTAAGGAGTCAGTGGATGTTGATAAAAAGGCCTATTCATTCTGTGGGACGGTGGAGTACATGGCTCCTGAGGTCGTCAACAGAAGAGGACACAACCAGAGTGCTGACTGGTGGAGTCTAGGAGTACTCATGGTAAACACACACACACTACCCCACCTATATCTAACCTGTATCTATAACCCCAACCTAATGTCTCTACCTGTATCTATCCTGTATCTATAACCCCAACCTAATGTCTCTACCTGTATCTAACCTGTATCTATAACCCCAACCTAATGTCTCTACCTGTATCTAACCTGTATCTATAACCCCAACCTAATGTCTCTACCTGTATCTATCCTGTATCTATAACCCCAACCTAATGTCTCTACCTGTATCTAACCTGTATCTATAACCCCAACCTAATGTCTCTACCTGTATCTAACCTGTATCTATAACCCCAACCTAATGTCTCTACCTGTATCTATAACCCCTACCTAATGTCTCTACCTGTATCTATAACCCCAACCTAATGTCTCTACCTGTATCTAACCTGTATCTATAACCCCAACCTAATGTCTCTACCTGTATCTAACCTGTATCTATAACCCCAACCTAATGTCTCTACCTATATCTAACCTGTATCTATAACCCCAACCTAATGTCTCTACCTGTATCTATCCTGTATCTATAACCCCAACCTAATGTCTCTACCTATATCTAACCTGTATCTATAACCCCAACCTAATGTCTCTACCTGTATCTATAACCCCAACCTAATGTCTCTACCTGTATCTATCCTGTATCTATAACCCCAACCTAATGTCTCTACCTATATCTATCCTGTATCTATAACCCCAACCTAATGTCTCTACCTGTATCTATCCTGTATCTATAACCCCAACCTAATGTCTCTACCTGTATCTAACCTGTATCTATAACCCCAACCTAATGTCTCTACCTGTATCTAACCTGTATCTATAACCCCAACCTAATGTCTCTACCTGTATCTAACCTGTATCTATAACCCCAACCTAATGTCTCTACCTATATCTAACCTGTATCTATAACCCCAACCTAATGTATCTACCTGTATCTATAACCCCAACCTAATGTCTCTACCTGTATCTAACCTGTACCTATAACCCCAACCTAATGTCTCTACCTGTATCTAACCTGTATCTATAACCCCAACCTAATGTCTCTACCTGTATCTATCCTGTATCTATAACCCCAACCTAATGTCTCTACCTGTATCTAACCTGTATCTATAACCCCAACCTAATGTCTCTACCTGTATCTAACCTGTATCTATAACCCCAACCTAATGTCTCTACCTGTATCTATAACCCCAACCTAATGTCTCTACCTATATCTATCCTGTATCTATAACCCCAACCTAATGTCTCTACCTGTATCTAACCTGTACCTATAACCCCAACCTAATGTCTCTACCTGTATCTAACCTGTATCTATAACCCCAACCTAATGTCTCTACCTGTATCTAACCTGTACCTATAACCCCAACCTAATGTCTCTACCTGTATCTAACCTGTATCTATAACCCCAACCTAATGTCTCTACCTGTATCTAACCTGTATCTATAACCCCAACCTAATGTCTCTACCTGTATCTAACCTGTATCTATAACCCCAACCTAATGTCTCTACCTGTATCTAACCTGTATCTATAACCCCAACCTAATGTCTCTACCTGTATCTATCCTGTATCTATAACCCCAACCTAATGTCTCTACCTGTATCTAACCTGTATCTATAACCCCAACCTAATGTCTCTACCTGTATCTAACCTGTATCTATAACCCCAACCTAATGTCTCTACCTATATCTATCCTGTATCTATAACCCCAACCTAATGTCTCTACCTGTATCTAACCTGTATCTATAACCCCAACCTAATGTCTCTACCTGTATCTAACCTGTATCTATAACCCCAACCTAATGTCTCTACCTGTATCTAACCTGTATCTATAACCCCAACATAATGTCTCTACCTGTATCTATAACCCCAACCTAATGTCTCTACCTGTATCTATAACCCCAACCTAATGTCTCTACCTGTATCTAACCTGTATCTATAACCCCAACCTAATGTCTCTACCTGTATCTAACCTGTATCTATAACCCCAACCTAATATCTCTACCTGTATCTAACCTGTATCTATAACCCCAACCTAATGTCTCTACCTGTATCTAACCTGTATCTATAACCCCAACCTAATGTCTCTACCTGTATCTAACCTGTATCTATAACCCCAACCTAATGTCTCTACCTGTATCTAACCTGTATCTATAACCCCAACCTAATGTCTCTACCTGTATCTAACCTGTACCTATAACCCCAACCTAATGTCTCTACCTGTATCTAACCTGTATCTATAACCCCAACCTAATGTCTCTACCTGTATCTAACCTGTATCTATAACCCCAACCTAATATCTCTACCTGTATCTAACCTGTATCTATAACCCCAACCTAATGTCTCTACCTGTATCTAACCTGTATCTATAACCCCAACCTAATGTCTCTACCTGTATCTAACCTGTATCTATAACCCCTACCTAATGTCTCTACCTGTATCTATCCTGTATCTATAACCCCAACCTAATGTCTCTACCTGTATCTAACCTGTACCTATAACCCCAACCTAATGTCTCTACCTGCATCTATAACCCCAACCTAATGTCTCTACCTGTATCTAACCTGTATCTATAACCCCAACCTAATGTCTCTACCTGTATCTAACCTGTATCTATAACCCCAACCTAATGTCTCTACCTGTATCTAACCCGTATCTTTAACCCCTACCTAATGTCTCTACCTGTATCTATAACCCCTACCTAATGTCTCTACCTGTATCTAACCTGTATCTATAACCCCAACCTAATGTCTCTACCTGTATCTAACCTGTATCTATAACCCCAACCTAATGTCTCTACCTGTATCTAACCTGTACCTATAACCCCAACCTAATGTCTCTACCTGTATCTAACCTGTACCTAGAACCCCAACCTAATGTCTCTACCTGTATCTAACCTGTATCTATAACCCCAACCTAATGTCTCTACCTGTATCTAACCTGTACCTAGAACCCCAACCTAATGTCTCTACCTGTATCTAACCTGTACCTAGAACCCCAACCTAATGTCTCTACCTGTATCTAACCTGTATCTATAACCCCAACCTAATGTCTCTACCTGTATCTAACCTGTATCTATAACCCCAACCTAATGTCTCTACCTGTATCTAACCTGTACCTAGAACCCCAACCTAATGTCTCTACCTGTATCTATAACCCTAACCTAATGTCTCTACCTGTATCTATAACCCCAACCTAATGTCTCTACCTGTATCTAACCTGTATCTATAACCCCAACCTAATGTCTCTACCTGTATCTAACCTGTACCTATAACCCCAACCTAATGTCTCTACCTGTATCTAACCTGTATCTATAACCCCAACCTAATGTCTCTACCTGTATCTATCCTGTATCTATAACCCCAACCTAATGTCTCTACCTGTATCTAACCTGTATCTATAACCCCAACCTAATGTCTCTACCTGTATCTAACCTGTATCTATAACCCCTACCTAATGTCTCTACCTGCATCTATAACCCCAACCTAATGTCTCTACCTGTATCTAACCTGTATCTATAACCCCAACCTAATGTCTCTACCTGTATCTAACCTGTATCTATAACCCCAACCTAATGTCTCTACCTGTATCTAACCTGTATCTATAACCCCAACCTAATGTCTCTACCTGTATCTAACCTGTATCTATAACCCCTACCTAATGTCTCTACCTGTATCTATAACCCCAACCTAATGTCTCTACCTGTATCTATCCTGTATCTATAACCCCAACCTAATGTCTCTACCTGTATCTAACCTGTATCTATAACCCCAACCTAATGTCTCTACCTGTATCTAACCTGTATCTATAACCCCAACCTAATGTCTCTACCTGTATCTAACCTGTATCTATAACCCCAACCTAATGTCTCTACCTGTATCTAACCTGTACCTATAACCCCAACCAAATGTCTCTACCTGTATCTAACCTGTACCTATAACCCCAACCTAATGTCTCTACCTGTATCTATAACCCCAACCAAATGTCTCTACCTGTATCTAACCTGTACCTATAACCCCAACCTAATGTCTCTACCTGTATCTAACCTGTATCTATAACCCCAACCTAATGTCTCTACCTGTATCTATAACCCCTACCTAATGTCTCTACCTGTATCTAACCTGTATCTATAACCCCAACCTAATGTCTCTACCTGTATCTAACCTGTATCTATAACCCCAACCTAATGTCTCTACCTGTATCTAACCTGTACCTATAACCCCAACCTAATGTCTCTACCTGTATCTAACCTGTACCTAGAACCCCAACCTAATGTCTCTACCTGTATCTAACCTGTACCTATAACCCCAACCTAATGTCTCTACCTGTATCTATAACCCTAACCTAATGTCTCTACCTGTATCTATAACCCCAACCTAATGTCTCTACCTGTATCTAACCTGTATCTATAACCCCAACCTAATGTCTCTACCTGTATCTAACCTGTACCTATAACCCCAACCTAATGTCTCTACCTGTATCTAACCTGTATCTATAACCCCAACCTAATGTCTCTACCTGTATCTAACCTGTATCTATAACCCCAACCTAATGTCTCTACCTGTATCTATAACCCCAACCTAATGTCTCTACCTGTATCTAACCTGTATCTATAACCCCAACCTAATGTCTCTACCTGTATCTAACCTGTATCTATAACCCCAACCTAATGTCTCTACCTGTATCTAACCTGTATCTATAACCCCAACCTAATGTCTCTACCTGTATCTATAACCCCAACCTAATGTCTCTACCTGTATCTAACCTGTATCTATAACCCCAACCTAATGTCTCTACCTGTATCTAACCTGTATCTATAACCCCAACCTAATGTCTCTACCTGTATCTATAACCCCAACCTAATGTCTCTACCTGTATCTAACCTGTATCTATAACCCCAACCTAATGTCTCTACCTGTACCTATAACCCCAACCTAATGTCTCTACCTGTATCTAACCTGTATCTATAACCCCAACCTAATGTCTCTACCTGTATCTAACCTGTATTTACATCTCTACCTGTATCTATAACCCCAACCTAATGTCTCTACCTGTATCTAACCTGTATCTATAACCCCAACCTAATGTCTCTACCTGTATCTAACCTGTATCTATAACCCCAACCTAATGTCTCTACCTGTATCTAACCTGTATCTATAACCCCAACCTAATGTCTCTACCTGTATCTAACCTGTACCTAGAACCCCAACCTAATGTCTCTACCTGTATCTAACCTGTATCTATAACCCCAACCTAATGTCTCTACCTGTATCTAACCTGTATCTATAACCCCAACCTAATATCTCTACCTGTATCTAACCTGTATCTATAACCCCAACCTAATGTCTCTACCTGTATCTAACCTGTATCTATAACCCCAACCTAATGTCTCTACCTGTATCTAACCTGTATCTATAACCCCAACCTAATGTCTCTACCTGTATCTAACCTGTATCTATAACCCCAACCTAATGTCTCTACCTGTATCTAACCTGTATCTATAACCCCAACCTAATGTCTCTACCTGTATCTATAACCCCAACCTAATGTCTCTACCTGTATCTAACCTGTATCTATAACCCCAACCTAATGTCTCTACCTGTATCTAACCTGTATCTATAACCCCAACCTAATGTCTCTACCTGTATCTAACCTGTATCTATAACCCCAACCTAATGTCTCTACCTGTACCTATAACCCCAACCTAATGTCTCTACCTGTATCTAACCTGTATCTATAACCCCAACCTAATGTCTCTACCTGTATCTAACCTGTATCTAGAACCCCAACCTAATGTCTCTACCTGTATCTAACCTGTATCTATAACCCCAACCTAATGTCTCTACCTGTATCTAACCTGTATCTATAACCCCAACCTAATGTCTCTACCTGTATCTAACCTGTATCTATAACCCCAACCTAATGTCTCTACCTGTATCTATAACCCCAACCTAATGTCTCTACCTGTATCTAACCTGTATCTATAACCCCAACCTAATGTCTCTACCTGTACCTAACCTGTACCTAGAACCCCAACCTAATGTCTCTACCTGTATCTAACCTGTATCTATAACCCCAACCTAATGTCTCTACCTGTATCTAACCTGTATCTCTAACCCCAACCTAATGTCTCTACCTGTATCTAACCTGTATCTATAACCCCAACCTAATGTCTCTACCTGTATCTAACCTGTACCTAGAACCCCAACCTAATGTCTCTACCTGTATCTAACCTGTATCTATAACCCCAACCTAATGTCTCTACCTGTATCTAACCTGTATCTATAACCCCAACCTAATGTCTGTCTCTCCTCTATGTTATAGTTTGAGATGCTGACCGGAACGTTACCATTCCAGGGCAACGACCGCAATGAGACCATGAACATGATCCTCAAGTAAGTCAACCACACTCGTTCTACAACATAGGTACTGTTATTTGAGTTTATTCATCAGGATCCCCTTTAGCCGACGCCAATGGGGACAGCTAGTCTTACTGGGGTCGGACACATAACGAAAAATACATTACAGTATACACTACCGTTCAAAAGTTTGGGGTCATTTAGAAATGTCCTTGTTTTCGAAAGAAAAGCTATTTTTTTGTCCATTAAAATAACATCAAATTGATCAGAAATACAGTGTAGACATTGTTAATGTTGTAAATGGTTATTGTAGCTGGAAACGGCTCATTTTTAATCAAATATCTACATAGGCGTACAGAGGCCCATTATCAGCAACCATCAGTCCTGTGTTCCAATGGCACGTTGTGTTTGCTAATCCAAGTTTATCATTTTAATAAGCTAATTGATCATTAGAAAGCCCTTTTGCAATTATGTTAGCACAGCTGAAAACTGTTGTGCTGATTTAAAGAAGCAATAAAACTGGCCTTCTTGAGACTAGTTGAGTATTTGGAGCATCAGCAATTGTGGGTTATCCAGACCAGGTGATTAATGGAACTACAGGACTATAGCAGCCACTCTAGACCAGGTGATTAATGGAACTACAGGACTATAGCAGCCACTCTAGACCAGGTGATTAATGGAACTACAGGACTATAGCAGCCACTCTAGACCAGGTGATTAATGGAACTACAGGACTTTAGCAGCCACTCTAGACCAGGTGATTAATGGAACTACAGGGCTATAGCAGCCACTCTAGACCAGGTGATTAATGGAACTACAGGGATATAGCAGCCACTCTAGACCAGGTTATTAATGGAACTACAGGACTATAGCAGCCACTCTAGACCAGGTGATTAATGGAACTACAGGGCTATAGCAGCCACTCTAGACCAGGTGATTAATGGAACTACAGGACTATAGCAGCCACTCTAGACCAGGTGATTAATGGAACTACAGGACTATAGCAGCCACTCTAGACCAGGTGATTAATGGAACTACAGGGCTATAGCAGCCACTCTAGACCAGGTGATTAATGGAACTACAGGACTATAGCAGCCACTCTAGACCAGGTGATTAATGGAACTACAGGACTTTAGCAGCCACTCTAGACCAGGTGATTAATGGAACTACAGGGCTATAGCAGCCACTCTAGACCAGGTGATTAATGGAACTACAGGACTATAGCAGCCACTAAACCAGGTGATTAATGGAACTACAGGATTTTAGCAGCCACTCTAGACCAGGTGATTAATGGAACTACAGGACTATAGCAGCCACTCTAGACCAGGTGATTAATGGAACTACAGGACTATAGCAGCCACTCTAGACCAGGTGATTAATGGAACTACAGGACTATAGCAGCCACTCTAGACCAGGTGATTAATGGAACTACAGGACTATAGCAGCCACTCTAGACCAGGTGATTAATGGAACTACAGGACTATAGCACCACTCTAGACCAGGTGATTAATGGAACTACAGGACTATAGCAGCCACTCTAGACCAGGTGATTAATGGAACTACAGGACTATAGCAGCCACTCTAGACCAGGTGATTAATGGAACTACAGGACTATAGCAGCCACTCTAGACCAGGTGATTAATGGAACTACAGGACTATAGCACCACTCTAGACCAGGTGATTAATGGAACTACAGGACTATAGCAGCCACTCTAGACCAGGTGATTAATGGAACTACAGGACTATAGCAGCCACTCTAGACCAGGTGATTAATGGAACTACAGGACTATAGCACCACTCTAGACCAGGTGATTAATGGAACTACAGGACGATAGCAGCCACTCTAGACCAGGTGATTAATGGAACTACAGGACTATAGCAGCCACTCTAGACCAGGTGATTAATGGAACTACAGGACTATAGCAGCCACTCTAGACCAGGTGATTAATGGAACTACAGGACTATAGCAGCCACTCTAGACCAGGTGATTAATGGAACTACAGGACTATAGCACCACTCTAGACCAGGTGATTAATGGAACTACAGGACTATAGCAGCCACTCTAGACCAGGTGATTAATGGAACTACAGGACTATAGCAGCCACTCTAGACCAGGTGATTAATGGAACTACAGGACTTTAGCAGCCACTCTAGACCAGGTGATTAATGGAACTACAGGGCTATAGCAGCCACTCTAGACCAGGTGATTAATGGAACTACAGGACTATAGCAGCCACTAAACCAGGTGATTAATGGAACTACAGGATTTTAGCAGCCACTCTAGACCAGGTGATTAATGGAACTACAGGACTATAGCAGCCACTCTAGACCAGGTGATTAATGGAACTACAGGACTATAGCAGCCACTCTAGACCAGGTGATTAATGGAACTACAGGACTATAGCAGCCACTCTAGACCAGGTGATTAATGGAACTACAGGACTATAGCAGCCACTCTAGACCAGGTGATTAATGGAACTACAGGACTATAGCACCACTCTAGACCAGGTGATTAATGGAACTACAGGACTATAGCAGCCACTCTAGACCAGGTGATTAATGGAACTACAGGACTATAGCAGCCACTCTAGACCAGGTGATTAATGGAACTACAGGACTATAGCAGCCACTCTAGACCAGGTGATTAATGGAACTACAGGACTATAGCAGCCACTCTAGACCAGGTGATTAATGGAACTACAGGACTATAGCACCACTCTAGACCAGGTGATTAATGGAACTACAGGACTATAGCAGCCACTCTAGACCAGGTGATTAATGGAACTACAGGACTATAGCACCACTCTAGACCAGGTGATTAATGGAACTACAGGACGATAGCAGCCACTCTAGACCAGGTGATTAATGGAACTACAGGACTATAGCAGCCACTCTAGACCAGGTGATTAATGGAACTACAGGACTATAGCAGCCACTCTAGACCAGGTGATTAATGGAACTACAGGACTATAGCAGCCACTCTAGACCAGGTGATTAATGGAACTACAGGACTATAGCACCACTCTAGACCAGGTGATTAATGGAACTACAGGACTATAGCAGCCACTCTAGACCAGGTGATTAATGGAACTACAGGACTATAGCAGCCACTCTAGACCAGGTGATTAATGGAACTACAGGACTATAGCAGCCACTCTAGACCAGGTGATTAATGGAACTACAGGACTATAGCAGCCACTCTAGACCAGGTGATTAATGGAACTACAGGGCTATAGCAGCCACTCTAGACCAGGTGATTAATGGAACTACAGGACTATAGCAGCCACTCTAGACCAGGTGATTAATGGAACTACAGGACTATAGCAGCCACTCTAGACCAGGTGATTAATGGAACTACAGGGATATAGCAGCCACTCTAGACCAGGTGATTAATGGAACTACAGGACTATAGCAGCCACTCTAGACCAGGTGATTAATGGAACTACAGGACTATAGCAGCCACTCTAGACCAGGTGATTAATGGAACTACAGGACTATAGCAGCCACTCTAGACCAGGTGATTAATGGAACTACAGGACTTTAGCAGCCACTCTAGACCAGGTGATTAATGGAACTACAGGGCTATAGCAGCCACTCTAGACCAGGTGATTAATGGAACTACAGGGATATAGCAGCCACTCTAGACCAGGTGATTAATGGAACTACAGGACTATAGCAGCCACTCTAGACCAGGTGATTAATGGAACTACAGGACTATAGCAGCCACTCTAGACCAGGTGATTAATGGAACTACAGGGATATAGCAGCCACTCTAGACCAGGTGATTAATGGAACTACAGGACTATAGCAGCCACTCTAGACCAGGTGATTAATGGAACTACAGGGCTATAGCAGCCACTCTAGACCAGGTGATTAATGGAACTACAGGGCTATAGCAGCCACTCTAGACCAGGTGATTAATGGAACTACAGGGATATAGCAGCCACTCTAGACCAGGTGATTAATGGAACTACAGGACTATAGCAGCCACTCTAGACCAGGTGATTAATGGAACTACAGGACTATAGCAGCCACTCTAGACCAGGTGATTAATGGAACTACAGGACTATAGCAGCCACTCTAGACCAGGTGATTAATGGAACTACAGGGCTATAGCAGCCACTCTAGACCAGGTGATTAATGGAACTACAGGGCTATAGCAGCCACTCTAGACCAGGTGATTAATGGAACTACAGGGCTATAGCAGCCACTCTAGACCAGGTGATTAATGGAACTACAGGATTATAGCAGCCACTCTAGACCAGGTGATTAATGGAACTACAGGACTATAGCAGCCACTCTAGACCAGGTGATTAATGGAACTACAGGACTATAGCAGCCACTCTAGACCAGGTGATTAATGGAACTACAGGACTATAGCAGCCACTCTAGACCAGGTGATTAATGGAACTACAGGGATATAGCAGCCAGTCTAGACCAGGTGATTAATGGAACTACAGGACTATAGCAGCCACTCCAGACCAGGTGATTAATGGAACTACAGGGATATAGCAGCCACTCTAGACCAGGTGATTAATGGAACTACAGGGCTATAGCAGCCACTCTAGACCAGGTGATTAATGGAACTACAGGGATATAGCAGCCACTCTAGACCAGGTGATTAATGGAACTACAGGACTATAGCAGCCACTCCAGACCAGGTGATTAATGGAACTACAGGACTATAGCAGCCACTCTAGACCAGGTGATTAATGGAACTACAGGGCTATAGCAGCCACTCTAGACCAGGTGATTAATGGAACTACAGGACTATAGCAGCCACTCTAGACCAGGTGATTAATGGAACTACAGGACTATAGCAGCCACTCTAGACCAGGTGATTAATGGAACTACAGGACTATAGCAACCACTCTAGACCAGGTGATTAATGGAACTACAGGGATATAGCAGCCACTCTAGACCAGGTGATTAATGGAACTACAGGACTATAGCAGCCACTCTAGACCAGGTGATTAATGGAACTACAGGACTATAGCAGCCACTCTAGACCAGGTGATTAATGGAACTACAGGACTATAGCAACCACTCTAGACCAGGTGATTAATGGAACTACAGGACTATAGCAACCACTCTAGACCAGGTGATTAATGGAACTACAGGACTATAGCAACCACTCTAGACCAGGTGATTAATGGAACTACAGGACTATAGCAGCCACTCTAGACCAGGTGATTAATGGAACTACAGGACTATAGCAGCCACTCTAGACCAGGTGATTAATGGAACTACAGGACTATAGCAACCACTCTAGACCAGGTGATTAATGGAACTACAGGACTATAGCAGCCACTCTAGACCAGGTGATTAATGGAACTACAGGGATATAGCAGCCACTGTAGACCAGGTGATTAATGGAACTACAGGGCTATAGCACCACTCTAGACCAGGTGATTAATGGAACTACAGGATTATAGCAGCCACTCTAGACCAGGTGATTAATGGAACTACAGGACTATAGCAGCCACTCTAGACCAGGTGATTAATGGAACTACAGGACTATAGCAGCCACTCTAGACCAGGTGATTAATGGAACTACAGGACTATAGCAGCCACTCTAGACCAGGTGATTAATGGAACTACAGGACTATAGCAGCCACTCTAGACCAGGTGATTAATGGAACTACAGGACTATAGCAGCCACTCTAGACCAGGTGATTAATGGAACTACAGGACTATAGCAGCCACTCTAGACCAGGTGATTAATGGAACTACAGGACTATAGCAGCCACTCTAGACCAGGTGATTAATGGAACTACAGGACTATAGCAGCCACTCTAGACCAGGTGATTAATGGAACTACAGGACTATAGCACCACTCTAGACCAGGTGATTAATGGAACTACAGGACTATAGCAGCCACTCTAGACCAGGTGATTAATGGAACTACAGGACTATAGCAGCCACTCTAGACCAGGTGATTAATGGAACTACAGGACTATAGCAGCCACTCTAGACCAGGTGATTAGTGGAACTACAGGACTATAGCACCACTCTAGACCAGGTGATTAATGGAACTACAGGACTATAGCAGCCACTCTAGACCAGGTGATTAATGGAACTACAGGACTATAGCAGCCACTCTAGACCAGGTGATTAATGGAACTACAGGACTATAGCACCACTCTAGACCAGGTGATTAATGGAACTACAGGACGATAGCAGCCACTCTAGACCAGGCGATTAATGGAACTACAGGACTATAGCAGCCACTCTAGACCAGGTGATTAATGGAACTACAGGACTATAGCAGCCACTCTAGACCAGGTGATTAATGGAACTACAGGACTATAGCAGCCACTCTAGACCAGGTGATTAATGGAACTACAGGACTATAGCACCACTCTAGACCAGGTGATTAATGGAACTACAGGACTATAGCAGCCACTCTAGACCAGGTGATTAATGGAACTACAGGACTATAGCAGCCACTCTAGACCAGGTGATTAATGGAACTACAGGACTATAGCAGCCACTCTAGACCAGGTGATTAATGGAACTACAGGACTATAGCAGCCACTCTAGACCAGGTGATTAATGGAACTACAGGGCTATAGCAGCCACTCTAGACCAGGTGATTAATGGAACTACAGGACTATAGCAGCCAGCCCTAGACCAGGTGATTAATGGAACTACAGGACTATAGCAGCCACTCTAGACCAGGTGATTAATGGAACTACAGGACTATAGCAGCCACTCTAGACCAGGTGATTAATGGAACTACAGGGACATAGCAGCCACTCTAGACCAGGTGATTAATGGAACTACAGGACTATAGCAGCCACTCTAGACCAGGTGATTAATGGAACTACAGGACTATAGCAGCCACTCTAGACCAGGTGATTAATGGAACTACAGGACTATAGCAGCCACTCTAGACCAGGTGATTAATGGAACTACAGGGCTTTAGCAGCCACTCTAGACCAGGTGATTAATGGAACTACAGGGCTTTAGCAGCCACTCTAGACCAGGTGATTAATGGAACTACAGGGCTATAGCAGCCACTCTAGACCAGGTGATTAATGGAACTACAGGGATATAGCAGCCACTCTAGACCAGGTGATTAATGGAACTACAGGACTATAGCAGCCACTCTAGACCAGGTGATTAATGGAACTACAGGGACTATAGCAGCCACTCTAGACCAGGTGATTAATGGAACTACAGGGATATAGCAGCCACTCTAGACCAGGTGATTAATGGAACTACAGGACTATAGCAGCCACTCTAGACCAGGTGATTAATGGAACTACAGGGCTATAGCAGCCACTCTAGACCAGGTGATTAATGGAACTACAGGGCTATAGCAGCCACTCTAGACCAGGTGATTAATGGAACTGCAGGGATATAGCAGCCACTCTAGACCAGGTGATTAATGGAACTACAGGACTATAGCAGCCACTCTAGACCAGGTGATTAATGGAACTACAGGACTATAGCAGCCACTCTAGACCAGGTGATTAATGGAACTACAGGGACTATAGCAGCCACTCTAGACCAGGTGATTAATGGAACTACAGGGCTATAGCAGCCACTCTAGACCAGGTGATTAATGGAACTACAGGACTATAGCAGCCACTCTAGACCAGGTGATTAATGGAACTACAGGACTATAGCAGCCACTCTAGACCAGGTGATTAATGGAACTACAGGACTATAGCAGCCACTCTAGACCAGGTGATTAATGGAACTACAGGACTATAGCAGCCACTCTAGACCAGGTGATTAATGGAACTACAGGGACTATAGCAGCCAGTCTAGACCAGGTGATTAATGGAACTACAGGACTATAGCAGCCACTCTAGACCAGGTGATTAATGGAACTACAGGACTATAGCAGCCACTCTAGACCAGGTGATTAATGGAACTACAGGGACTATAGCAGCCACTCTAGACCAGGTGATTAATGGAACTACAGGACTATAGCAGCCACTCTAGACCAGGTGATTAATGGAACTACAGGGATATAGCAGCCAGTCTAGACCAGGTGATTAATGGAACTACAGGACTATAGCAGCCACTCCAGACCAGGTGATTAATGGAACTACAGGACTATAGCAGCCACTCTAGACCAGGTGATTAATGGAACTACAGGGCTATAGCAGCCACTCTAGACCAGGTGATTAATGGAACTACAGGACTATAGCAGCCACTCTAGACCAGGTGATTAATGGAACTACAGGGCTATAGCAGCCACTCTAGACCAGGTGATTAATGGAACTACAGGGATATAGCAGCCACTCTAGACCAGGTGATTAATGGAACTACAGGACTATAGCAGCCACTCCAGACCAGGTGATTAATGGAACTACAGGACTATAGCAGCCACTCTAGACCAGGTGATTAATGGAACTACAGGGCTATAGCAGCCACTCTAGACCAGGTGATTAATGGAACTACAGGACTATAGCAGCCACTCTAGACCAGGTGATTAATGGAACTACAGGACTATAGCAGCCACTCTAGACCAGGTGATTAATGGAACTACAGGACGATAGCAGCCACTCTAGACCAGGTGATTAATGGAACTACAGGACTATAGCAGCCACTCTAGACCAGGTGATTAATGGAACTACAGGACTATAGCAGCCACTCTAGACCAGGTGATTAATGGAACTACAGGACTATAGCAGCCACTCTAGACCAGGTGATTAATGGAACTACAGGACTATAGCAGCCATTCTAGACCAGGTGATTAATGGAACTACAGGACTATAGCAGCCACTCTAGACCAGGTGATTAATGGAACTACAGGACTATAGCAGCCACTCTAGACCAGGTGATTAATGGAACTACAGGACTATAGCAGCCATTCTAGACCAGGTGATTAATGGAACTACAGGACTATAGCAGCCACTCTAGACCAGGTGATTAATGGAACTACAGGGCTATAGCAGCCACTCTAGACCAGGTGATTAATGGAACTACAGGACTATAGCAGCCACTCTAGACCAGGTGATTAATGGAACTACAGGACTATAGCAGCCACTCTAGACCAGGTGATTAATGGAACTACAGGACTATAGCAGCCACTCTAGACCAGGTGATTAATGGAACTACAGGACTATAGCAGCCACTCTAGACCAGGTGATTAATGGAACTACAGGACTATAGCAGCCACTCTAGACCAGGTGATTAATGGAACTACAGGACTATAGCAGCCACTCTAGACCAGGTGATTAATGGAACTACAGGACTATAGCAGCCACTCTAGACCAGGTGATTAATGGAACTACGGACTATAGCAGCCACTCTAGACCAGGTGATTAATGGAACTACAGGACTATAGCAGCCACTCTAGACCAGGTGATTAATGGAACTACGGGACTATAGCACCACTCTAGACCAGGTGATTAATGGAACTACAGGACTATAGCAGCCACTCTAGACCAGGTGATTAATGGAACTACAGGGACTATAGCAGCCACTCTAGACCAGGTGATTAATGGAACTACAGGACTATAGCAGCCACTCTAGACCAGGTGATTAATGGAACTACAGGGCTATAGCAGCCACTCTAGACCAGGTGATTAATGGAACTACAGGACTATAGCAGCCACTCTAGACCAGGTGATTAATGGAACTACAGGACTATAGCAGCCACTCTAGACCAGGTGATTAATGGAACTACAGGACTATAGCAGCCACTCTAGACCAGGTGATTAATGGAACTACAGGACTATAGCACCACTCTAGACCAGGTGATTAATGGAACTACAGGGATATAGCAGCCACTCTAGACCAGGTGATTAATGGAACTACAGGGATATAGCAGCCACTCTAGACCAGGTGATTAATGGAACTACAGGACTATAGCAGCCACTCTAGACCAGGTGATTAATGGAACTACAGGACTATAGCAGCCACTCTAGACCAGGTGATTAATGGAACTACAGGGCTATAGCAGCCACTCTAGACCAGGTGATTAATGGAACTACAGGACTATAGCACCACTCTAGACCAGGTGATTAATGGAACTACAGGGATATAGCAGCCACTCTAGACCAGGTGATTAATGGAACTACAGGACTATAGCACCACTCTAGACCAGGTGATTAATGGAACTACAGGGATATAGCAGCCACTCTAGACCAGGTGATTAATGGAACTACAGGACTATAGCAGCCACTCTAGACCAGGTGATTAATGGAACTACAGGACTATAGCACCACTCTAGACCAGGTGATTAATGGAACTACAGGACTATAGCACCACTCTAGACCAGGTGATTAATGGAACTACAGGACTATAGCAGCCACTCTAGACCAGGTGATTAATGGAACTACAGGACTATAGCAGCCACTCTAGACCAGGTGATTAATGGAACTACAGGGATATAGCAGCCACTCTAGACCAGGTGATTAATGGAACTACAGGGACTAATAGCACCACTCTAGACCAGGTGATTAATGGAACTACAGGGATATAGCAGCCACTCTAGACCAGGTGATTAATGGAACTACAGGAACATAGCAGCCACTCTAGACCAGGTGATTAATGGAACTACAGGGCTATAGCAGCCACTCTAGACCAGGTGATTAATGGAACTACAGGGCTATAGCACCACTATAGACCAGGTGATTAATGGAACTACAGGACTATAGCAGCCACTCTAGACCAGGTGATTAATGGAACTACAGGACTATAGCAGCCACTCTAGACCAGGTGATTAATGGAACTACAGGACTATAGCAGCCACTCTAGACCAGGTGATTAATGGAACTACAGGACTATAGCAGCCACTCTAGACCAGGTGATTAATGGAACTACAGGACTATAGCAGCCACTCTAGACCAGGTGATTAATGGAACTACAGGACTATAGCAGCCACTCTAGACCAGGTGATTAATGGAACTACAGGACTATAGCAGCCACTCTAGACCAGGTGATTAATGGAACTACAGGACTAGCAGCCACTCTAGACCAGGTGATTAATGGAACTACAGGGACTATAGCAGCCACTCTAGACCAGGTGATTAATGGAACTACAGGACTATAGCAGCCACTCTAGACCAGGTGATTAATGGAACTACAGGACTATAGCAGCCACTCTAGACCAGGTGATTAATGGAACTACAGGACTATAGCAGCCACTCTAGACCAGGTGATTAATGGAACTACAGGACTATAGCAGCCACTCTAGACCAGGTGATTAATGGAACTACAGGACTATAGCAGCCACTCTAGACCAGGTGATTAATGGAACTACAGGACTATAGCAGCCACTCTAGACCAGGTGATTAATGGAACTACAGGACTATAGCAGCCACTCTAGACCAGGTGATTAATGGAACTACAGGACTATAGCAGCCACTCTAGACCAGGTGATTAATGGAACTACAGGACTATAGCACCACTCTAGACCAGGTGATTAATGGAACTACAGGACTATAGCAGCCACTCTAGACCAGGTGATTAATGGAACTACAGGACTATAGCAGCCACTCTAGACCAGGTGATTAATGGAACTACAGGACTATAGCAGCCACTCTAGACCAGGTGATTAATGGAACTACAGGGATATAGCACCACTATAGACCAGGTGATTAATGGAACTACGGGACTATAGCAGCCACTCTAGACCAGGTGATTAATGGAACTACAGGACTATAGCAGCCACTCTAGACCAGGTGATTAATGGAACTACAGGGATATAGCAGCCACTCTAGACCAGGTGATTAATGGAACTACAGGACTATAGCACCACTCTAGACCAGGTGATTAATGGAACTACAGGGCTATAGCAGCCACTCTAGACCAGGTGATTAATGGAACTACAGGACTATAGCAGCCACTCTAGACCAGGTGATTAATGGAACTACAGGACTATAGCAGCCACTCTAGACCAGGTGATTAATGGAACTACTGGACTATAGCACCACTCTAGACCAGGTGATTAATGGAACTACAGGGCTATAGCACCACTCTAGACCAGGTGATTAATGGAACTACAGGGCTATAGCAGCCACTCTAGACCAGGTGATTAATGGAACTACAGGACTATAGCAGCCACTCTAGACCAGGTGATTAATGGAACTACAGGACTATAGCACCACTCTAGACCAGGTGATTAATGGAACTACAGGACTATAGCACCACTCTAGACCAGGTGATTAATGGAACTACAGGACTATAGCACCACTCTAGACCAGGTGATTAATGGAACTACAGGGATATAGCAGCCACTCTAGACCAGGTGATTAATGGAACTACAGGACTATAGCAGCCACTCTAGACCAGGTGATTAATGGAACTACAGGGATATAGCAGCCACTCTAGACCAGGTGATTAATGGAACTACAGGACTATAGCACCACTCTAGACCAGGTGATTAATGGAACTACAGGACTATAGCACCACTCTAGACCAGGTGATTAATGGAACTACAGGGATATAGCAGCCACTCTAGACCAGGTGATTAATGGAACTACAGGGCTATAGCAGCCACTCTAGACCAGGTGATTAATGGAACTACAGGGATATAGCAGCCACTCTAGACCAGGTGATTAATGGAACTACAGGACTATAGCAGCCACTCTAGACCAGGTGATTAATGGAACTACAGGACTATAGCACCACTCTAGACCAGGTGATTAATGGAACTACAGGACTATAGCAGACACTGTAGACCAGGTGATTAGTGGAACTACAGGACTATAGCACCACTCTAGACCAGGTGATTAATGGAACTACAGGACTATAGCACCACTCTAGACCAGGTGATTAATGGAACTACAGGACTATAGCAGCCACTCTAGACCAGGTTATTAATGGAACTACAGGGATATAGCAGCCACTCTAGACCAGGTGATTAATGGAACTACAGGGATATAGCAGCCACTCTAGACCAGGTGATTAATGGAACTACAGGGGGTATAGCAGCCACTCTAGACCAGGTGATTAATGGAACTACAGGGCTATAGCAGCCACTCTAGACCAGGTGATTAATGGAACTACAGGGATATAGCACCACTATAGACCAGGTGATTAATGGAACTACAGGACTATAGCAGCCACTCTAGACCAGGTGATTAATGGAACTACAGGACTATAGCAGCCACTCTAGACCAGGTGATTAATGGAACTACAGGACTATAGCAGCCACTCTAGACCAGGTGATTAATGGAACTACAGGGCTATAGCACCACTCTAGACCAGGTGATTAATGGAACTACAGGACTATAGCAGCCACTCTAGACCAGGTGATTAATGGAACTACAGGACTATAGCAGCCACTCTAGACCAGGTGATTAATGGAACTACAGGACTATAGCACCACTCTAGACCAGGTGATTAATGGAACTACAGGACTATAGCAGCCACTCTAGACCAGGTGATTAATGGAACTACAGGACTATAGCAGCCACTCTAGACCAGGTGATTAATGGAACTACAGGGATATAGCAGCCACTCTAGACCAGGTGATTAATGGAACTACAGGGCTATAGCAGCCACTCTAGACCAGGTGATTAACGGAACTACAGGACTATAGCACCACTCTAGACCAGGTGATTAATGGAACTACAGGACTATAGCAGCCACTCTAGACCAGGTGATTAATGGAACTACAGGACTATAGCAGCCACTCTAGACCAGGTGATTAATGGAACTACAGGACTATAGCAGCCACTCTAGACCAGGTGATTAATGGAACTACAGGAATATAGCAGCCACTCTAGACCAGGTGATTAATGGAACTACAGGACTATAGCACCACTCTAGACCAGGTGATTAATGGAACTACAGGACTATAGCAGCCACTCTAGACCAGGTGATTAATGGAACTACAGGACTATAGCAGCCACTCTAGACCAGGTGATTAATGGAACTACAGGACTATAGCAGCCACTCTAGACCAGGTGATTAATGGAACTACAGGGCTATAGCAGCCACTCTAGACCAGGTGATTAATGGAACTACAGGGCTATAGCAGCCACTCTAGACCAGGTGATTAATGGAACTACAGGACTATAGCAGCCACTCTAGACCAGGTGATTAATGGAACTACAGGACTATAGCAGCCACTCTAGACCAGGTGATTAATGGAACTACAGGACTATAGCAGCCACTCTAGACCAGGTGATTAATGGAACTACAGGACTATAGCACCACTCTAGACCAGGTGATTAATGGAACTACAGGACTATAGCAGCCACTCTAGACCAGGTGATTAATGGAACTACAGGGCTATAGCAGCCACTCTAGACCAGGTGATTAATGGAACTACAGGACTATAGCAGCCACTCTAGACCAGGTGATTAATGGAACTACAGGACTATAGCAACCACTCTAGACCAGGTGATTAATGGAACTACAGGGACTATAGCAGCCACTCTAGACCAGGTGATTAATGGAACTACAGGACTATAGCAGCCACTCTAGACCAGGTGATTAATGGAACTACGGATATAGCAGCCACTCTAGACCAGGTGATTAATGGAACTACAGGACTATAGCAGCCACTCTAGACCAGGTGATTAATGGAACTACAGGGCTATAGCAGCCATCTCTAGACCAGGTGATTAATGGAACTACAGGGCTATAGCAGCCACTCTAGACCAGGTGATTAATGGAACTACAGGACTATAGCAGCCACTCTAGACCAGGTGATTAATGGAACTACAGGACTATAGCAGCCACTCTAGACCAGGTGATTAATGGAACTACAGGACTATAGCAGCCACTCTAGACCAGGTGATTAATGGAACTACAGGACTATAGCAGCCACTCTAGACCAGGTGATTAATGGAACTACAGGACTATAGCAGCCACTCTAGACCAGGTGATTAATGGAACTACAGGACTATAGCAGCCACTCTAGACCAGGTGATTAATGGAACTACAGGACTATAGCAGCCACTCTAGACCAGGTGATTAATGGAACTACAGGACTATAGCAGCCACTCTAGACCAGGTGATTAATGGAACTACAGGACTATAGCAGCCACTCTAGACCAGGTGATTAATGGAACTACAGGACTATAGCAGCCACTCTAGACCAGGTGATTAATGGAACTACAGGACTATAGCAGCCACTCTAGACCAGGTGATTAATGGAACTACAGGACTATAGCAGCCACTCTAGACCAGGTGATTAATGGAACTACAGGACTATAGCAGCCACTCTAGACCAGGTGATTAATGGAACTACAGGACTATAGCACCACTCTAGACCAGGTGATTAATGGAACTACAGGACCATAGCAGCCACTCTAGACCAGGTGATTAATGGAACTACAGGACTATAGCAGCCACTCTAGACCAGGTGATTAATGGAACTACAGGACTATAGCAGCCACTCTAGACCAGGTGATTAATGGAACTACAGGATATAGCACCACTATAGACCAGGTGATTAATGGAACTACAGGACTATAGCAGCCACTCTAGACCAGGTGATTAATGGAACTACAGGACTATAGCAGCCACTCTAGACCAGGTGATTAATGGAACTACAGGGATATAGCAGCCACTCTAGACCAGGTGATTAATGGAACTACAGGACTATAGCACCACTCTCAGACCAGGTGATTAATGGAACTACAGGGCTATAGCAGCCACTCTAGACCAGGTGATTAATGGAACTACAGGACTATAGCAGCCACTCTAGACCAGGTGATTAATGGAACTACAGGACTATAGCAGCCACTCTAGACCAGGTGATTAATGGAACTACTGGACTATAGCACCACTCTAGACCAGGTGATTAATGGAACTACAGGGCTATAGCACCACTCTAGACCAGGTGATTAATGGAACTACAGGGCTATAGCAGCCACTCTAGACCAGGTGATTAATGGAACTACAGGACTATAGCAGCCACTCTAGACCAGGTGATTAATGGAACTACAGGACTATAGCACCACTCTAGACCAGGTGATTAATGGAACTACAGGACTATAGCACCACTCTAGACCAGGTGATTAATGGAACTACAGGACTATAGCACCACTCTAGACCAGGTGATTAATGGAACTACAGGGATATAGCAGCCACTCTAGACCAGGTGATTAATGGAACTACTGGGACTATAGCAGCCACTCTAGACCAGGTGATTAATGGAACTACAGGGATATAGCAGCCACTCTAGACCAGGTGATTAATGGAACTACAGGACTATAGCACCACTCTAGACCAGGTGATTAATGGAACTACAGGACTATAGCACCACTCTAGACCAGGTGATTAATGGAACTACAGGGATATAGCAGCCACTCTAGACCAGGTGATTAATGGAACTACAGGGCTATAGCAGCCACTCTAGACCAGGTGATTAATGGAACTACAGGGATATAGCAGCCACTCTAGACCAGGTGATTAATGGAACTACAGGACTATAGCAGCCACTCTAGACCAGGTGATTAATGGAACTACAGGACTATAGCACCACTCTAGACCAGGTGATTAATGGAACTACAGGACTATAGCAGACACTCTAGACCAGGTGATTAATGGAACTACAGGACTATAGCACCACTCTAGACCAGGTGATTAATGGAACTACAGGACTATAGCACCACTCTAGACCAGGTGATTAATGGAACTACAGGACTATAGCAGCCACTCTAGACCAGGTGATTAATGGAACTACAGGGATATAGCAGCCACTCTAGACCAGGTGATTAATGGAACTACAGGGATATAGCAGCCACTCTAGACCAGGTGATTAATGGAACTACAGGGATATAGCAGCCACTCTAGACCAGGTGATTAATGGAACTACAGGGCTATAGCAGCCACTCTAGACCAGGTGATTAATGGAACTACAGGGATATAGCACCACTATAGACCAGGTGATTAATGGAACTACAGGACTATAGCAGCCACTCTAGACCAGGTGATTAATGGAACTACAGGACTATAGCAGCCACTCTAGACCAGGTGATTAATGGAACTACAGGACTATAGCAGCCACTCTAGACCAGGTGATTAATGGAACTACAGGGATATAGCACCACTCTAGACCAGGTGATTAATGGAACTACAGGACTATAGCAGCCACTCTAGACCAGGTGATTAATGGAACTACAGGACTATAGCAGCCACTCTAGACCAGGTGATTAATGGAACTACAGGACTATAGCACCACTCTAGACCAGGTGATTAATGGAACTACAGGACTATAGCAGCCACTCTAGACCAGGTGATTAATGGAACTACAGGGATATAGCAGCCACTCTAGACCAGGTGATTAATGGAACTACAGGGATATAGCAGCCACTCTAGACCAGGTGATTAATGGAACTACAGGGATATAGCAGCCACTCTAGACCAGGTGATTAATGGAACTACAGGACTATAGCACCACTCTAGACCAGGTGATTAATGGAACTACAGGACTATAGCAGCCACTCTAGACCAGGTGATTAATGGAACTACAGGACTATAGCAGCCACTCTAGACCAGGTGATTAATGGAACTACAGGACTATAGCAGCCACTCTAGACCAGGTGATTAATGGAACTACAGGGATATAGCAGCCACTCTAGACCAGGTGATTAATGGAACTACAGGGATATAGCACCACTATAGACCAGGTGATTAATGGAACTACAGGACTATAGCAGCCACTCTAGACCAGGTGATTAATGGAACTACAGGACTATAGCAGCCACTCTAGACCAGGTGATTAATGGAACTACAGGGATATAGCAGCCACTCTAGACCAGGTGATTAATGGAACTACAGGACTATAGCACCACTCTAGACCAGGTGATTAATGGAACTACA
The DNA here is from genome assembly GCF_020615455.1 of Coregonus clupeaformis. NCBI lineage: Eukaryota > Metazoa > Chordata > Actinopteri > Salmoniformes > Salmonidae > Coregonus > Coregonus clupeaformis. The sequence continues at coordinate 176,887 of NW_025533665.1, forward strand.
GGGCTATAGCAGCCACTCTAGACCAGGTGATTAATGGAACTACAGGACTATAGCAGCCACTCTAGACCAGGTGATTAATGGAACTACAGGACTATAGCAGCCACTCTAGACCAGGTGATTAATGGAACTACAGGACTATAGCAGCCACTCTAGACCAGGTGATTAATGGAACTACAGGGATATAGCACCACTATAGACCAGGTGATTAATGGAACTACAGGACTATAGCAGCCACTCTAGACCAGGTGATTAATGGAACTACAGGACTATAGCAGCCACTCTAGACCAGGTGATTAATGGAACTACAGGGATATAGCAGCCACTCTAGACCAGGTGATTAATGGAACTACAGGACTATAGCACCACTCTAGAACAGGTGATTAATGGAACTACAGGGCTATAGCAGCCACTCTAGACCAGGTGATTAATGGAACTACAGGACTATAGCAGCCACTCTAGACCAGGTGATTAATGGAACTACAGGACTATAGCAGCCACTCTAGACCAGGTGATTAATGGAACTACAGGGATATAGCAGCCACTCTAGACAAGGTGATTAATGGAACTACAGGACTATAGCAGCCACTCTAGACCAGGTGATTAATGGAACTACAGGACTATAGCAGCCACTCTAGACCAGGTGATTAATGGAACTACAGGACTATAGCACCACTCTAGACCAGGTGATTAATGGATCTACAGGGATATAGCAGCCACTCTAGACCAGGTGATTAATGGAACTACAGGACTATAGCACCACTCTAGACAAGGTGATTAATGGAACTACAGGGATATAGCAGCCACTCTAGACCAGGTGATTAATGGAACTACAGGGATATAGCAGCCACTCTAGACCAGGTGATTAATGGAACTACAGGGATATAGCAGCCACTCTAGACCAGGAACATTAATAGACAAGAACAGCTCAAGGACAGAACTACATACATTTTTAAAATGGCACACGTAGCCTACATATCAATACATACACACAAAATATCTAGGTCAAATAGCGGAGAGGCGTTGTGCCGTGAGGTGTTGCTTTATCTGTTTGTTTAAACCAGGTTTGCTGTTCATTTGAGCAATATGAGATGGAACGGAGTTACATGCAATAATGGCTCTATATAATACTGTACGCTTTCTTGAATTTGTTCTGGATTTGGGCTGTGAAAAGACCCCTGCTGGCATGTCTAGGGGGGTAAATGTGTGTGTCAGAGCTGTGTGTAAGTTGACTATGCAAAGTATTTAGAATTTTCAACACATTAATGTTTCTTACCAGAAGAAGTGAACTCTTAGTCAAAGAGAGACTGGCATGCATAGCATTTATATCAGACCTCTGATTACAATGAAGAGCTACAGCTTAACTAGGTCTTTCCTTGCAGCACTCGACCACATGACTGGACAATAATCAAGATAAGACTAAACTAGAGCCTGCAGGACTTGCTTTGTGGAGTGTGGTGTCAAAAAAGCAGAGCATATCTTTATTACGGACAGACCTCTCCCCATCTTTACAACCATTGAATCTATATGTTTTGACCATGACAGTTTACAATCTAAGGTAACACCAAGTAATTTAGTCTCCTCAACTTGTTCAACAGCCACACCATTCATTACCAGATTCAGCTGAGGTGTAGAACTTTTTGTACTTTTTGATTTGTACCAAATACAATTATCTTAGTTTTAGAGATGTTCAGGACCAGTTTATTAGTGTCCACCCATTCCAAAACAGACTGCAACTCTTTGTTCAGGGTTTCAGTGACTTCATTAGCTGTGGTTGCTGTTGCGTATATGGTTGAATCATCAGCATCCATGGTCATTGGTAAAAAATAGAAAAGAGTAGAGGGCCTAGAGAGCTTTTTTTTATTTTGTTGAGTTTAGTCCCATCATTTCTCTATTTGCAGTAAGTCAGCCAGTCAGATGTGCAGCCAGACTTATTAACCACTCCTTTTGCCCCGTCTCTTTCAACCAGACAGTTTTTCTATTCCTCATCAATCCATGGAGCCTTAACAGTTCTAACAGTCAGTTTCTTAACAGGTGCATGTTTATCAATAATTGGAAGAAGCAATTTCATAAATTCATCAAGTGCAGCGTCTGGATGCTCCTTATTAATCACATCAGACCAACAAATATGTTTTACATCATCCACATAAGAGTCACAGCTAAATCTTTTGTATGATCTCTTATACACTATTTTAGGCCCAGCTTTTGGAACTTTGGCTTTCCTGGATATAGCCACTATATTGTGATCACTGCATCCAACGGGTACGGATACAGCTTTAGAACAAAGTTCTACAGTATTAGTAAAAATGTGATCGATACATGTGGATGATCTTGTTCCAGTAGTATTTGTAAACACCCTGGTAGGTTGATTTATAAAAGGAACCAGATTACAGGGACTGGTTACAGTGAGAAGCTTCCTCTTGAGCGGACAGCTTGATGAAAACCAAAACCAGTCAATATTCAGGTCCCCAAGAAAGCTCTTACCAGAACAGATACCTTGTCCTTGAACCTCAGGCCTAGGCCTGTCACCTGGGCCGGTGGTGGGTTTTCCAGTCGTGTGGGCACGCTCAACCTCAATCTTTCAGTTTCTCCGAGGTCATTTCCCTCAGGCGAGCTGGAGGCACGGCTGTTGATTGCGCGTGCTAGCGGGCCGGGGCTAGCAGATGGATCTTCGTGGTCGTCGCAACGGGAAGCCTGTTGAAACCACATCAGACAATTTACGTCGGCAGACCAGTCGTGATGGATCGGCAGGGCTCCGTGTCAACACTAGGAGGTCCCGTCTGGTTGACAGAGAGGTAGCTAGCCGGGAGATAGCTCAAGGCTAACTGGGGTTAGCTTCAGGACAGTGGTGATTAGCCAAAAATGACAGCAGCCATTCGGTTGCAGCTAGCTAGTTGCGATGATCCGGTGTTAAGGTCCAGTGATTCAGTGATTCTGGCAGAAAATCCGATATGCTCTGGCTCGATAGCGCGATGTGCAGACTGGCCGATAATTGTCCTGCTCTTAATTGTCCAGGCTAGAGCTGGCTGGTAGGTAGTGCAGGCCACAGCCACGGACAATGGTTAAGACCGCTAACGGTGGCTAATAGCAAGTAGCTAGTTATCTGGCTAGCTGGCTAGTTTCAGCCAGAGGTTCTGGATAAAAATGTATGAAGAAATAATAGAATCCGTTCCACATTGGGTGAGGCGGGTTGCAGGAAAGTATATTTAGTTAAAGGATGGAAAGTGAGATTGAGAAATATATACGAAAAAGACAAAAAAACAAAAAACTGGCTATTTACATGAGGACACTACAGATAACACGACCGCACTGCTATGCCATCTTGGATATCCTATCTATATATAACTATATATAACTGTAGAACCCAGTTCCTACATTTGAATATAAAAATGGATTTTATCAAACAACTATGCTACATTTGAGCTCTGGGACCCTCAGGATGACAAATCAGAGCAAGATTACTGAATGTAAGTACATTATTTACCTTCAGAGGTGAATGAATCAAACCAGTTGCCGTGATAAGTTTTTTGATGTTGTGTACTCTCCTCAAACAATAGCATGGTATTATTTCACTGTAATAGCTACTGTAAATTGGACAGTGCAGTTAGATTAACAATTTAAGCTTTCTGCCCATATAAGACATGTCTATGTCCTGGAAAGTTTGCTGTTACTTACAAGAGTCATGCTAATCACATTAGCGCACGTTAGCTCAACCGTCCCATATACGGGACACCGATCCCGTAGAGGTTAACCTTTATTTGACCAGAAAGGTCCGTTAAGAATACATTCTTATTTATAGTGATGTCTCTCTCTCTCCCTCTCTCAGACATGTTTCCCACGACAAAAAACAACAAAGCAAATTAAACAAAACAAAGACAACAACAATCAGACATTAACAGTAAACAACAAGTTAATAGAATAACATCTAAAATATTCAATTATTAGCAGTTTCAAGAGTATAACATTAAAAATGTTACATAAGCTATGTACAGTGTTGTGGCAATGTGCAAATAGAAGAATGTACAAATAATGGGAAATAAATAGACTGATAAAGGTTAGATTTACATTTGTGTTTTTGACCTACTGGTTGACCTTTTCTTGTGGCAGCAGCTCACAAATTTGAGGGAAATATGTGTCTCTTCTATGATCATACGTTTGGCAGGTTAGGAAGTGCAGCTTGGTTTCCACCGCATTTTGTGGGCAGTGACCACATGCTGTCTTGTCTTGAGGAACGGGTCTGCCTATGGCGGCCTTTCTCAATAGCAAGGCTATGCTCACTGAGTCTGGACATAGTCAAAGCTTTCCTTAAGTTTGGGTCAGTCACAGTGGTCAGGTATTCTGCCACTGTGTACTCTCTGTTTAGGGCCAAATAACATTGCAGTTTGCTCAGTTTTTTTGTTGATTCTTTCAATGTGTCAAGTAATTATATTTTTGTTTTCTCATGATTTGGTTGGGTCTAATTGTGTTGCTGTCCTGGGGCTCTGTGGGGTCTGTTTGTGTTTGTAGCAGAGTCCCAGGACCAGCTTACTTAGGGGACTCTTCTCCAAGTTCATCTCTCTGTATGTGATGGCTTTGTTATGGAAGTTTTGGGAATCGCTTCCTTTTAAGTGGTTATATAATTTAACGGCTCTTTTCTGGATTTTGATAATTAGTGGGTATCGGCCTAATTCTGCTTTGCATGCATTATTTTATGTTTTTTGTTGTACACAGAGGATATTTTTGCAGAATTCTGCATGCACAGTCTCAATTTGGTGTTTGTCCCATTTTGTGAATTCTTGGTTGGTGAGCGGACCCCAGACCTCAGAACCATAAAGGGCAATGGGTTCTATAACTGATTCAAGTATTTTTAGCCAGATCCTAATTGGTATGTCAAATGTTATGTTCCTTTTGATGGCATAGAAGGCCCTTCTTGCCTTGTCTCTCAGATCGTTCACAGCTTTGTGGAAGTTACCTGTGGCACTGATGTATAGGCTGAGGTATGCATCGTTTCCAGAGGGGACTCTTCTCTAGGTTCATCTCTCTGTATGTGTTGGCTTTGTTATGGAAGGTTTGAGAATCACTTATTTTTAGGTGGTTGTAGAATTTAACGGTTCTTTTCTGGATTTTTATCATTTGTAGGTATAGTCCTAATTCTGGATATTTTTGCAGAATTCTTAATTGGGTGTTTGTCCTGTTTTGTGAATTATTGGTTGGTGAGTGGACCACAAACAGGGGGCAATGGGTTCTATAACTGATTAAAGTATTTTTAGCCAGATCGTAATTGGTATGTCAAATGTTATGTTCCCTTTTGATGCCGTAGAAGGCTCTTCTTGCCTTGTCTCTCAGATCATTCACAGCTTTGTGGAAGTTACCTGTGGTGTTGATGTTTAGGCCGAGGAAGGTGTAATTCTTTGTGTGCTCTAAGGCAACAATGTGTAGATAGAATTTATGGTCGTAGTCCTGGCAACTGGACCTTTTTTGGAACACCATTATATTTGTCTTGCTGAGATTTACTGTCAAGGCCCAGGTCTGACATAATCTGTGCAGAAGATCTAGGTGCTGCTGGAGGCCCTCCTTGGTTGGGGACAGAAGCACCAGATCATCTGCACCAGATCAATCGTTGACATATATGTTGAGTCTCAAGCTTTTTTTAATTCAACAAAGCATTTTTTTTTTGTCAATTAGTATGTGCAGGGTGTATACATGGTCTGTCGTACGATATTTTGGTAAGACGCCAATTTGACATTTGCTCCGGACATTGTTTTCACTCGCTCTCTCCTCTCTCCTCTCTCTCCTCTCCTCTCTTTCTCCCTCCCTCAGAGCTAAGTTAGGGATGCCTCAGTTCATGAGTCTAGAAGCCCAGAGTCTGCTGAGAATGCTGTTTAAACGCAACCCTGCTAACCGCCTGGGTAAGTCTCTTTGTTTATTTGGATCCCCATTAGCTTTTGCAGAGGCAGCAGCTATTCTTCCTGGGGTCCACAAAAAACATGACAAGTAACAAAACACTGATAGAACAGTCACACAAATTAACCACCTGTGTGTGTGTGTGTGTGTGTGTGTGTGTGTGTGTGTGTGTGTGTGTGTGTGTGTGTGTGTGTGTGTGTGTGTGTGTGAGAGAGAGAGTGAGTTACTGTCAGTTGTCTCGCTGTTGTGTGTGTGTTTTACTGACGGTGCGCTGCATCTGTGTAGGGGCTGGGGCTGATGGGGTGGAGGAGATCAAACGTCACGCCTTCTTCTCAACCATCGACTGGAACGTGAGTCTCTCTCACACACACACACAAAAGTGAAATAAACACACTTTAGAAGACACAAAACAATATAAAACGATGAGAAAGTAACAGTTAACATTGACCAGTTAACATTACACTCACAAAGGGTTCAGAAAGATGGACATTTCCAGTGTTCTATTATCAGCTGTTTTAGTATGAATAGTAGGGGAAGATATATTGGTGGTATTTACAATGTTGTTTGGTTCCACTGGTTGCCCTTTTCTCAGGGCTTTGTGATGGAAGGTTTGGGCATCGCTTCCTTTTAGGTGATTGTAGAATTTAACAGCTCTTTTCTGGATTTGTATAACTAGCGGGTGTCCTAATTCTGTTCTGCATATATTGTTTGGGGTTTTTGCGTTGCACACAATGTATATTTTTGCAGAATTTTGCATGCAGTCTGAATTGGGTGTTTGTCCCTTTTTGTGAATTCTTGGTTGGTGAGTGGACCCCAGACCTCACAACCATAGAGGGATATGATATGGGTTCTATAACTGATCTTATTTGGGATGTCAAGGTTTATGTTCCTTTTGATGGTGTAGAAGGCCCTTCTTGCCTTGTTCAGGTTGAGGTATGTGTAATTATTTGTGTGCTGAAGGGCAACAGTGTCTAGATGGAATTTGTATTTGTGGTCCTGGCAACTGGACCTTTTTTGGAACACCATTATATTTGTCTTACTGAGATTTACTGTCAGGGCCCAAGTCTGACAGAATCTGTGCAGAAGATCTAGGTGCTGCTGTAGGCCCTCCTTGGTTGGGGACAGAAGCACCAGATCATCAGCAAACAGTAGACATATGACTTCAGATTCTAGTAGGGTGAGGCCGGGTGCTGCAGACTGTTTTAGTGCCCTCGCCAATTGGTTGATATATATGTTGAAGAGGGTGGGGCTTAAGCTGCATCCCTGTCTCACCCCACGGCCCTGTTGAAAGATACAGTATGTTGAAGAGGGTGGGGCTTAAGCTGCATCCCTGTCTCACCCCACAGCCCTGTGGAAAGAAACAGTATGTTGAAGAGGGTGGGGCTTAAGGTGCATCCCTGTCTCACCCCACGGCCCTGTGGAAAGATACAATATGTGTGTGGTTTCTGCCAATTTGACCTGCACAGTTGTTTGTGTACATGGATTTTATAATGTTGTATGTTTTTCCCCCAACACCACTTTCCATCAATTTGTATAGCAGACCCTCACGCCAAATTGAGTCAAAAGCCTTTTTGAAATCAACAAAGCATGAGAAGACTTTGCCTTTGTTTTGTTTAGTTTGTTTGTCAATTAGAGTGTGCAGGGTGAATACGTGGTCTGTCGTACGGTAATTTGGTAAAAAGCCTATTTGACATTTGCTCAGTACATTGTTTTCACTGAGGAAAGGTTGGAGGGTTTGTATTTTGTCCTGTAGTTCATTCAATGTAATTGGAGAATCTAGTGGGTTCTGGTAGTCTTTAATAGTTGATTCTAAGATTTTTATTTGATCATGTATATGTTTTTGCTGTTTGTTCTTTGTTATAGGGCCAAAAAGATTGGAGAAGTGGTTTACCCATACATCTCCGTTTTGGATAGATAGCTCTTCGTGTTGTTGTTTTCCAATTTTCCCAGAAGTGGTTAGATTCTATAGATTATTCAATTACATTGAGCTGATTTCTGACATGCTGTTCCTTCTTTTTCCGTAGTGTATTTCTGTATTGTTTTAGTGATTCACCATAGTGAAGGCGTAGGCTCAGGTTTTCTGGGTCTCTATGTTTTTGGTTGGATAGGTTTCTCAATTTCTTTCTTAGGTTTTTGCATTCTTCATCAAACCATTTGTCATTGTTGTTAATTTTCTTAGGTTTTCTGTTAGAGATTTTTAGATTTGATAGGGAAGCTGAGAGGTCAAATATACTGTTTAGGTTTTCTACTGCCAAGTTTACACCTTCACTATTACAGTGGAACGTTTTGTCCAGGAAGTTGTCTGAAAGGGATTGAATTTGTTGTTGCCTAATTGTTTTTTGGTAGGTTTCTACACTACTTTCTTTCCATCTATGGCATTTCTTAATATTATTCACTTCCTTTGGCTTTGATGCTTCATGATTGAGTATTGCTCTGTTCAAGTAGGCTGTGATTTTGCTGTGGTCTGATAGGGGTGTCAGTGGGCTGACTGAACACTCTGAGAGACTGGGTTGAGGTCAGTGATAAAGTAGTCTACAGTACTACTGCCAAGAGATGAGCTGTACCGTAGGAGTCTCCTCGAAGCCTACCATTGACTATGTACAGGATGAGATAGTAAAAGCTTTGTGTTCCATAGTGTCTAGTGTTGGTTTCATGTGGTTTAGGCCCGGACCATTACAGTAGGTCTGAGCAGAGCATGTTGAGCATCTGATACATACCTCTTAGGTCGCAGGATGGGGCTTGGGCAGGTGTATTAGTGGGGGTTGGGCCTGTTGCTCTGCTCACGGCCTGGGCATATGTGCAGCTGTCATGTTGAGGTCCTTGCTGCAGAGGCGGGGGGCAGAAGGGGCATAAGACTGATCTTGGGGGGCCTTTATAGGGTGTGGCCAGGGTTTGTTTGGGGTGGTCTCAGCTGGTTGGGGTGTGGCTGGTGATGCTGTGGTCTGGGTGTAGGTCCTCTTGGCATGGGTTCTCTCGGTGCAGGTCCTTCGGGAGGGGGTCTTGCAGATCTGGGAGGGGTGTCCGTTGCTTCTGTGTGAGGTGCTGGGGTTGCGGTTGAGGGTGACGTCCTTCAGGGTCCTGGCAAAAGTTGGGATTGCTGCCTTGTAGAGGTGGACCTGGTCGTAATGGCTGTTCCAGTCCAGGGTGGAGTGGAGAGCCAGGTAGACATTAGGTTTTGAGGCACAGTCACAGGAAATGCTTCCATTCACCCGCTGTATGGTGGCAAGGGGAATGTCTTTTCGTGGTTTTCTCTCTGACTCTCTCAATTCAATTCAGTAGACTTTATTGACATGGCAAGTAAAATTACTTACATTGTCAAAGTATACATATAACAAAAATGGTGGGACCAACAGCAATAATAATAGTAGTAGTGGAAATGGGATTACCATTAGCAGCAACTACAACAACACTATTCATGAGAATAACAATACATTAAAGCAATAGTAGTCGACCAATCTCAACATGACTGAGAAGACACATTACATGCTATGAAAGCCAAGACAAAACTAAATGGGACATTTTGGCTTTTCACCCAAATTTTTCTTTATCTTTTATAATTTCAAATTCTCTCTCTCTCTCTCTCTCTCTCTCTCTCTCTCTCTCTCTCTCTCTCTCTCTCTCTCTCTCTCTCTCTCTCTCTCTCTCTGTCTCTGTCTCTGTCTCTCTCTCTCTCTCTCTCTCTCTCTCTCTGTCTCTCTCTGTCTGTCTTTCTCTCTCTCTGTGTCTCTACACTGTTCATTATGACATGGAACGGAAACTAAATATGAATATCTCAGCCCTTCCTTCCCTCCCTCCATAGAAGCTCTACAGGACAGAGCTCCAGCCTCCGTTCAAACCAGCAGCAGGGAAGCCTGACGACACGTTCTGCTTCGACCCAGAGTTCACCGCTAAAACACCCAAAGGTACGTGAGGGTTATGGTCACAGTGTAGAGGTTATGGTCACAGTGTAGAGGTTATGGTCACAGTGTAGAGGTTATGGTCACAGTGTAGAGGTTATGGTCACAGTGTAGATTCTCCAGGTCTTTCTTCTATTGTTAACACACATCTCTCCTGTGTCTGTGTGTGTCTGTGTATGTCTGTGTGTGTCTGTGTGTGTCTGTGTGTGTCTGTGTGTGTCTGCGTGTGTGTGTCTGCGTGTCTGTGTGTGTGTCTGCGTGTCTGTGTGTGTGTCTGTGTGTGTGTCTGTGTGTGTGTGTGTGTGTGTGTGTGTGTGTGTGTGTGTGTCTGTGTGTGTATGTATATATATATAGACTCCCCAGGGATTCCTCCCAGTGCGAACGCCCATCAGCTGTTTAAAGGGTTCAGCTTCGTGGCTCCAGCCTCTCTGGATGACAACAAGGGCTCTCCTCTCCTCAGCATCCTACCGATAGTACAGGTACACCCACCCACAGCTCCCCTCTACTCAGCATCCTACCGATAGTACAGGTGCACCCACCCACAGCTCTCCTCTACTCAGCATCCTACCGATAGTACAGGTACACCCACCCACAGCTCTCCTCTCCTCAGCATCCTACCGATAGTACAGGTACACCCACCCACAGCTCCCCACTACTCAGCATCCTACCGATAGTACAGGTACACCCACCCACAGCTCCCTCTCCTCAGCATCCTACCGATAGTACAGGTACACACCACCCACAGCTCCCCTCTCCTCAGCATCCTACCGATAGTACAGGTACACCCACCCACAGCTCTCCTCTCCTCAGCATCCTACTGATAGTACAGGTACACCCACCCACAGCTCTCCTCTCCTCAGCATCCTACCGATAGTACAGGTACACCCACCCACAGCTCTCCTCTCCTCAGCATCCTACCGATAGTACAGGTACACCCACCCACAGCTCTCCTCTCCTCAGCATCCTACCGATAGTACAGGTGCACCCACCCACAGCTCTCTCTCCTCAGCATCCTACCGATAGATACAGGTGCACCCACCCACAGCTCTCCTCTCCTCAGCATCCTACCGATAGTACAGGCACCCACCCACAGCTCTCTCCTCTCCTCAGCATCCTACCGATAGTACAGGTACACCCACCCACAGCTCTCTCTCCTCAGCATCCCCTACCGATAGTACAGGTACACCCACCCACAGCTCCCTCTCCCTCAGCATCCTACCGATAGTACAGGTACACCCACCCACAGCTCTCCTCTCCTCAGCATCCTACCGATAGTACAGGTACACCCACCCACAGCTCTCCTCTACTCAGCATCCTACCGATAGTACAGGTACACCCACCCACAGCTCTCCTCTCCTCAGCATCCTACCGATAGTACAGGTACACCCACCCACAGCTCAACATTGTGCCTTTAGTACGCTTGCACACGCTTGAATGTTTCAATTAATTTGCTCTCACAGCCCTTGACTCGTTTGGTGCTGCCACCTGGTGGATGAAGTGTAGAAGTGTATCCTGGTAGTGTTTCCTAACTGTGTGCTAACACTAAACTACCTACTACATAACAGTACTCCATTTGACATGATATTGCTACAATGTAATTACAGTGTAGGTACACATTATTCCATAGTAGGTTACTTGTGATTTGTTGTATTACATTGTTACCTCCTCCTCTCTCGATCTCTTTTAAAAAAAAAATAATATTTAACCTTTATTTGACCACACAGGTCAATTAGGAACAAATTCTTATTTATAATTCTCTCTCTCTCGCTCTCTCTGTCTCTGTCTCTCTTGCTCTCTCTCTCTCTCTCTCTCTCTCTCTCCCTGTCTCTCTGTCTGTGTGTAGATGCATGGTGGATCGGCCCAGTTCTCAGACCTTTATGAGCTTCAGGAGGATATTGGAGTTGGATCGTATTCGATCTGTAAACGCTGTGTACACAGAGTGTCTGCAATGGACTACGCTGTCAAGGTAACATCATAATACACATTAATATAGGTAACTACCTGTGTTATGGACTACACTGTCAAGGTAACATCATAATACACATTAATATAGGTAACTAACTGTTATGGACTACACTGTCAAGGTAACATCATAATACACATTAATATAGTAACTACCTGTGTAATGGACTACACTGTCAAGGTAACATCATAATACACATTAATATAGGTAACTAACTGTGTAATGGACTACACTGTCAAGGTAACATCATAATACACATTAATATAGGTAACTACCTGTGTTATGGACTACACTGTCAAGGTAACATCATAATACACATTAATATAGGTAACTACCTGTGTTATGGACTACACTGTCAAGGTAACATCATAATACACATGAATATAGGTAACTACCTGTGTTATGGACTACACTGTCAAGGTAACATCATAATACACATTAATATAGGTAACTAACTGTGTAATGGACTACACTGTCAAGGTAACATCATAATACACATTAATATAGGTAACTACCTGTGTTATGGACTACACTGTCAAGGTAACATCATAATACACATTAATATAGGTAACTACCTGTGTTATGGACTACACTGTCAAGGTAACATCATAATACACATTAATATAGGTAACTAACTGTGTAATGGACTACACTGTCAAGGTAACATCATAATACACATTAATATAGGTAACTAACTGTGTTATGGACTACACTGTCAAGGTAACATCATAATACACATTAATATAGGTAACTAACTGTGTAATGGACTACACTGTCAAGGTAACATCATAATACACATTAATATAGGTAACTACCTGTGTTATGGACTACACTGTCAAGGTAACATCATAATACACATTAATATAGGTAACTAACTGTGTTATGGACTACACTGTCAAGGTAACATCATAATACACATTAATATAGGTAACTACCTGTGTAATGGACTACACTGTCAAGGTAACATCATAATACACATTAATATAGTAACTACCTGTGTAATGGACTACACTGTCAAGGTAACATCATAATACACATTAATATAGGTAACTACCTGTGTTATGGACTACACTGTCAAGGTAACATCATAATACACATTAATATAGGTAACTACCTGTGTTATGGACTACACTGTCAAGGTAACATCATAATACACATTAATATAGGTAACTACCTGTGTTATGGACTACACTGTCAAGGTAACATAATACACATTAATATAGGTAACTACCTGTGTAATGGACTACACTGTCAAGGTAACATCATAATACACATTAATATAGGTAACTACCTGTGTAATGGACTACACTGTCAAGGTAACATCATAATACACATTAATATAGGTAACTACCTGTGTAATGGACTACACTGTCAAGGTAACATCATAATACACATTAATATAGGTAACTACCTGTTATGGACTACACTGTCAAGGTAACATCATAATACACATTAATATAGGTAACTAACTGTGTAATGGACTACACTGTCAAGGTAACATCATAATACACATTAATATAGGTAACTAACTGTTATGGACTACACTGTCAAGGTAACATCATAATACACATTAATATAGGTAACTAACTGTGTTATGGACTACACTGTCAAGGTAACATCATAATACACATTAATATAGGTAACTACCTGTGTTATGGACTACACTGTCAAGGTAACATCATAATACACATTAATATAGGTAACTAACTGTGTAATGGACTACACTGTCAAGGTAACATCATAATACACATTAATATAGGTAACTACCTGTGTTATGGACTACACTGTCAAGGTAACATCATAATACACATTAATATAGGTAACTAACTGTGTTATGGACTACACTGTCAAGGTAACATCATAATACACATTAATATAGTAACTACCTGTGTAATGGACTACACTGTCAAGGTAACATCATAATACACATTAATATAGGTAACTAACTGTGTTATGGACTACACTGTCAAGGTAACATCATAATACACATTAATATAGGTAACTACCTGTGTAATGGACTACACTGTCAAGGTAACATCATAATACACATTAATATAGGTAACTACCTGTGTAATGGACTACACTGTCAAGGTAACATCATAATACACATTAATATAGGTAACTAACTGTGTTATGGACTACACTGTCAAGGTAACATCATAATACACATTAATATAGGTAACTAACTGTGTTATGGACTACACTGTCAAGGTAACATCATAATACACATTAATATAGGTAACTACCTGTGTTATGGACTACACTGTCAAGGTAACATCATAATACACATTAATATAGGTAACTAACTGTGTAATGGACTACACTGTCAAGGTAACATCATAATACACATTAATATAGTAACTACCTGTGTAATGGACTACACTGTCAAGGTAACATCATAATACACATTAATATAGGTAACTAACTGTGTTATGGACTACACTGTCAAGGTAACATCATAATACACATTAATATAGGTAACTAACTGTGTAATGGACTACACTGTCAAGGTAACATCATAATACACATTAATATAGGTAACTAACTGTGTTATGGACTACACTGTCAAGGTAACATCATAATACACATTAATATAGGTAACTAACTGTGTAATGGACTACACTGTCAAGGTAACATCATAATACACATTAATATAGGGAACTAACTGTTATGGACTACACTGTCAAGGTAACATCATAATACACATTAATATAGGTAACTAACTGTGTAATGGACTACACTGTCAAGGTAACATCATAATACACATTAATATAGGTAACTAACTGTGTTATGGACTACACTGTCAAGGTAACATCATAATACACATTAATATAGGTAACTAACTGTGTTATGGACTACACTGTCAAGGGAACATCATAATACACATTAATATAGGTAACTAACTGTGTAATGGACTACACTGTCAAGGTAACATCATAATACACATTAATATAGGTAACTACCTGTGTAATGGACTACACTGTCAAGGGAACATCATAATACACATTAATATAGGTAACTAACTGTGTAATGGACTACACTGTCAAGGTAACATCATAATACACATTAATATAGGTAACTAACTGTGTAATGGACTACACTGTCAAGGTAACATCATAATACACATTAATATAGGTAACTAACTGTGTTAATGGACTACACTGTCAAGGTAACATCATAATACACATTAATATAGGTAACTACCTGTGTAATGGACTACACTGTCAAGGTAACATCATAATACACATTAATATAGGTAACTACCTGTGTTATGGACTACACTGTCAAGGTAACATCATAATACACATTAATATAGGTAACTAACTGTGTTATGGACTACACTGTCAAGGTAACATCATAATACACATTAATATAGGTAACTAACTGTGTTATGGACTACACTGTCAAGGTAACATCATAATACACATTAATATAGGTAACTACCTGTGTTATGGACTACACTGTCAAGGTAACATCATAATACACATTAATATAGGTAACTAACTGTGTTATGGACTACACTGTCAAGGTAACATCATAATACACATTAATATAGGTAACTAACTGTTATGGACTACACTGTCAAGGTAACATCATAATACACATTAATATAGGTAACTAACTGTGTAATGGACTACACTGTCAAGGTAACATCATAATACACATTAATATAGGTAACTAACTGTGTAATGGACTACACTGTCAAGGTAACATCATAATACACATTAATATAGGTAACTAACTGTGTAATGGACTACACTGTCAAGGTAACATCATAATACACATTAATATAGGTAACTACCTGTGTATGGACTACACTGTCAAGGTAACATCATAATACACATTAATATAGGTAACTAACTGTGTTATGGACTACACTGTCAAGGTAACATCATAATACATTAATATAGGTAACTAACTGTGTTATGGACTACACTGTCAAAGGTAACATCATAATACACATTAATATAGGTAACTAACTGTGTAATGGACTACACTGTCAAGGTAACATCATAATACACATTAATATAGTAACTACCTGTGTAATGGACTACACTGTCAAGGTAACATCATAATACACATTAATATAGGTAACTAACTGTGTTATGGACTACACTGTCAAGGTAACATCATAATACACATTAATATAGGTAACTAACTGTGTTATGGACTACACTGTCAAGGTAACATCATAATACACATTAATATAGGTAACTACCTGTGTTATGGACTACACTGTCAAGGTAACATCATAATACACATTAATATAGGTAACTAACTGTGTTATGGACTACACTGTCAAGGTAACATCATAATACACATTAATATAGGTAACTAACTGTGTTATGGACTACACTGTCAAGGTAACATCATAATACACATTAATATAGGTAACTAACTGTGTTATGGACTACACTGTCAAGGTAACATCATAATACACATTAATATAGGTAACTAACTGTGTTATGGACTACACTGTCAAGGTAACATCATAATACACATTAATATAGGTAACTAACTGTGTTATGGACTACACTGTCAAGGTAACATCATAATACACATTAATATAGGTAACTAACTGTGTAATGGACTACACTGTCAAGGTAACATCATAATACACATTAATATAGGTAACTAACTGTGTTATGGACTACACTGTCAAGGTAACATCATAATACACATTAATATAGGTAACTAACTGTGTTATGGACTACACTGTCAAGGTAACATCATAATACACATTAATATAGGTAACTAACTGTGTAATGGACTACACTGTCAAGGTAACATCATAATACACATTAATATAGGTAACTACCTGTGTTATGGACTACACTGTCAAGGTAACATCATAATACACATTAATATAGGTAACTACCTGTGTTAATGGACTACACTGTCAAGGTAACATCATAATACACATTAATATAGGTAACTAACTGTGTTATGGACTACACTGTCAAGGTAACATCATAATACACATTAATATAGGTAACTAACTGTGTTATGGACTACACTGTCAAGGTAACATCATAATACACATTAATATAGGTAACTAACTGTGTAATGGACTGCACTGTCAAGGTAACATCATAATACACATTAATATAGGTAACTACCTGTGTTATGGACTACACTGTCAAGGTAACATCATAATACACATTAATATAGGTAACTACCTGTGTAATGGACTACACTGTCAAGGTAACATCATAATACACATTAATATAGGTAACTAACTGTGTTATGGACTACACTGTCAAGGTAACATCATAATACACATTAATATAGGTAACTACCTGTGTTATGGACTACACTGTCAAGGTAACATCATAATACACATTAATATAGGTAACTAACTGTGTTATGGACTACACTGTCAAGGTAACATCATAATACACATTAATATAGGTAACTAACTGTGTTATGGACTACACTGTCAAGGTAACATCATAATACACATTAATATAGGTAACTAACTGTGTAATGGACTACACTGTCAAGGTAACATCATAATACACATTAATATAGGTAACTAACTGTGTTATGGACTACACTGTCAAGGTAACATCATAATACACATTAATATAGGTAACTAACTGTGTTATGGACTACACTGTCAAGGTAACATCATAATACACATTAATATAGGTAACTAACTGTGTAATGGACTACACTGTCAAGGTAACATCATAATAACATTAATATAGGTAACTACCTGTGTTATGGACTACACTGTCAAGGTAACATCATAATACACATTAATATAGGTAACTAACTGTGTAATGGACTACACTGTCAAGGTAACATCATAATACACATTAATATAGTAACTACCTGTGTAATGGACTACACTGTCAAGGTAACATCATAATACACATTAATATAGGTAACTAACTGTGTTATGGACTACACTGTCAAGGTAACATCATAATACACATTAATATAGGTAACTACCTGTGTTATGGACTACACTGTCAAGGTAACATCATAATACACATTAATATAGGTAACTACCTGTGTTATGGACTACACTGTCAAGGTAACATCATAATACACATTAATATAGGTAACTAACTGTGTTATGGACTACACTGTCAAGGTAACATCATAATACACATTAATATAGGTAACTACCTGTGTTATGGACTACACTGTCAAGGTAACATCATAATACACATTAATATAGGTAACTAACTGTGTTATGGACTACACTGTCAAGGTAACATCATAATACACATTAATATAGGTAACTAACTGTGTTATGGACTACACTGTCAAGGTAACATCATAATACACATTAATATAGGTAACTAACTGTGTTATGGACTACACTGTCAAGGTAACATCATAATACACATTAATATAGGTAACTAACTGTGTTATGGACTACACTGTCAAGGTAACATCATAATACACATTAATATAGGTAACTACCTGTGTAATGGACTACACTGTCAAGGTAACATCATAATACACATTAATATAGGTAACTACCTGTGTTATGGACTACACTGTCAAGGTAACATCATAATACACATTAATATAGGTAACTAACTGTGTAATGGACTACACTGTCAAGGTAACATCATAATACACATTAATATAGGTAACTAACTGTGTTATGGACTACACTGTCAAGGTAACATCATAATACACATTAATATAGGTAACTAACTGTGTTATGGACTACACTGTCAAGGTAACATCATAATACACATTAATATAGGTAACTAACTGTGTTATGGACTACACTGTCAAGGTAACATCATAATACACATTAATATAGGTAACTACCTGTGTAATGGACTACACTGTCAAGGTAACATCATAATACACATTAATATAGGTAACTAACTGTGTTATGGACTACACTGTCAAGGTAACATCATAATACACATTAATATAGGTAACTAACTGTGTTATGGACTACACTGTCAAGGTAACATCATAATACACATTAATATAGGTAACTAACTGTGTTATGGACTACACTGTCAAGGTAACATCATAATACACATTAATATAGGTAACTAACTGTGTTATGGACTACACTGTCAAGGTAACATCATAATACACATTAATATAGGTAACTACCTGTGTTATGGACTACACTGTCAAGGTAACATCATAATACACATTAATATAGGTAACTACCTGTGTTATGGACTACACTGTCAAGGTAACATCATAATACACATTAATATAGGTAACTAACTGTGTTATGGACTACACTGTCAAGGTAACATCATAATACACATTAATATAGGTAACTAACTGTGTTATGGACTACACTGTCAAGGTAACATCATAATACACATTAATATAGGTAACTAACTGTGTTATGGACTACACTGTCAAGGTAACATCATAATACACATTAATATAGGTAACTAACTGTGTTATGGACTACACTGTCAAGGTAACATCATAATACACATTAATATAGGTAACTAACTGTGTAATGGACTACACTGTCAAGGTAACATCATAATACACATTAATATAGGTAACTAACTGTGTAATGGACTACACTGTCAAGGTAACATCATAATACACATTAATATAGGTAACTAACTGTGTAATGGACTACACTGTCAAGGTAACATCATAATACACATTAATATAGGTAACTAACTGTGTAATGGACTACACTGTCAAGGTAACATCATAATACACATTAATATAGTAACTACCTGTGTAATGGACTACACTGTCAAGGTAACATCATAATACACATTAATATAGGTAACTACCTGTGTAATGGACTACACTGTCAAGGTAACATCATAATACACATTAATATAGGTAACTAACTGTGTTATGGACTACACTGTCAAGGTAACATCATAATACACATTAATATAGGTAACTACCTGTGTTATGGACTACACTGTCAAGGTAACATCATAATACACATTAATATAGGTAACTACCTGTGTTATGGACTACACTGTCAAGGTAACATCATAATACACATTAATATAGGTAACTAACTGTGTAATGGACTACACTGTCAAGGTAACATCATAATACACATTAATATAGGTAACTAACTGTGTTATGGACTACACTGTCAAGGTAACATCATAATACACATTAATATAGGTAACTAACTGTGTTATGGACTACACTGTCAAGGTAACATCATAATACACATTAATATAGGTAACTACCTGTGTAATGGACTACACTGTCAAGGTAACATCATAATACACATTAATATAGGTAACTAACTGTGTTATGGACTACACTGTCAAGGTAACATCATAATACACATTAATATAGGTAACTAACTGTGTTATGGACTACACTGTCAAGGTAACATCATAATACACATTAATATAGGTAACTAACTGTGTAATGGACTACACTGTCAAGGTAACATCATAATACACATTAATATAGGTAACTACCTGTGTTATGGACTACACTGTCAAGGTAACATCATAATACACATTAATATAGGTAACTAACTGTGTTATGGACTACACTGTCAAGGTAACATCATAATACACATTAATATAGGTAACTACCTGTGTTATGGACTACACTGTCAAGGTAACATCATAATACACATTAATATAGGTAACTAACTGTGTAATGGACTACACTGTCAAGGTAACATCATAATACACATTAATATAGGTAACTACCTGTGTTATGGACTACACTGTCAAGGTAACATCATAATACACATTAATATAGGTAACTAACTGTGTTATGGACTACACTGTCAAGGTAACATCATAATACACATTAATATAGGTAACTAACTGTGTTATGGACTACACTGTCAAGGTAACATCATAATACACATTAATATAGGTAACTACCTGTGTAATGGACTACACTGTCAAGGTAACATCATAATACACATTAATATAGGTAACTAACTGTGTTATGGACTACACTGTCAAGGTAACATCATAATACACATTAATATAGGTAACTAACTGTGTAATGGACTACACTGTCAAGGTAACATCATAATACACATTAATA
Source organism: Coregonus clupeaformis (assembly GCF_020615455.1). Classification (NCBI taxonomy): domain Eukaryota; kingdom Metazoa; phylum Chordata; class Actinopteri; order Salmoniformes; family Salmonidae; genus Coregonus; species Coregonus clupeaformis. The sequence continues at coordinate 197,632 of NW_025533665.1, forward strand.
TAGGTAACTAACTGTGTTATGGACTACACTGTCAAGGTAACATCATAATACACATTAATATAGGTAACTAACTGTGTTATGGACTACACTGTCAAGGTAACATCATAATACACATTAATATAGGTAACTAACTGTGTTATGGACTACACTGTCAAGGTAACATCATAATACACATTAATATAGGTAACTACCTGTGTAATGGACTACACTGTCAAGGTAACATCATAATACACATTAATATAGGTAACTACCTGTGTAATGGACTACACTGTCAAGGTAACATCATAATACACATTAATATAGGTAACTAACTGTGTTATGGACTACACTGTCAAGGTAACATCATAATACACATTAATATAGGTAACTAACTGTGTAATGGACTACACTGTCAAGGTAACATCATAATACACATTAATATAGGTAACTACCTGTGTTATGGACTACACTGTCAAGGTAACATCATAATACACATTAATATAGGTAACTAACTGTGTTATGGACTACACTGTCAAGGTAACATCATAATACACATTAATATAGGTAACTAACTGTGTTATGGACTACACTGTCAAGGTAACATCATAATACACATTAATATAGGTAACTACCTGTGTTATGGACTACACTGTCAAGGTAACATCATAATACACATTAATATAGGTAACTAACTGTGTAATGGACTACACTGTCAAGGTAACATCATAATACACATTAATATAGGTAACTAACTGTGTTATGGACTACACTGTCAAGGTAACATCATAATACACATTAATATAGGTAACTAACTGTGTTATGGACTACACTGTCAAGGTAACATCATAATACACATTAATATAGGTAACTAACTGTGTAATGGACTACACTGTCAAGGTAACATCATAATACACATTAATATAGGTAACTACCTGTGTTATGGACTACACTGTCAAGGTAACATCATAATACACATTAATATAGGTAACTAACTGTGTTATGGACTACACTGTCAAGGTAACATCATAATACACATTAATATAGGTAACTAACTGTGTTATGGACTACACTGTCAAGGTAACATCATAATACACATTAATATAGGTAACTAACTGTGTAATGGACTACACTGTCAAGGTAACATCATAATACACATTAATATAGGTAACTAACTGTGTAATGGACTACACTGTCAAGGTAACATCATAATACACATTAATATAGGTAACTAACTGTGTTATGGACTACACTGTCAAGGTAACATCATAATACACATTAATATAGGTAACTAACTGTGTTATGGACTACACTGTCAAGGTAACATCATAATACACATTAATATAGGTAACTACCTGTGTAATGGACTACACTGTCAAGGTAACATCATAATACACATTAATATAGGTAACTAACTGTGTTATGGACTACACTGTCAAGGTAACATCATAATACACATTAATATAGGTAACTAACTGTGTAATGGACTACACTGTCAAGGTAACATCATAATACACATTAATATAGGTAACTAACTGTGTTATGGACTACACTGTCAAGGTAACATCATAATACACATTAATATAGGTAACTAACTGTGTTATGGACTACACTGTCAAGGTAACATCATAATACACATTAATATAGGTAACTAACTGTGTTATGGACTACACTGTCAAGGTAACATCATAATACACATTAATATAGGTAACTAACTGTGTAATGGACTACACTGTCAAGGTAACATCATAATACACATTAATATAGGTAACTAACTGTGTAATGGACTACACTGTCAAGGTAACATCATAATACACATTAATATAGGTAACTAACTGTGTTATGGACTACACTGTCAAGGTAACATCATAATACACATTAATATAGGTAACTAACTGTGTAATGGACTACACTGTCAAGGTAACATCATAATACACATTAATATAGGTAACTAACTGTGTTATGGACTACACTGTCAAGGTAACATCATAATACACATTAATATAGGTAACTAACTGTGTAATGGACTACACTGTCAAGGTAACATCATAATACACATTAATATAGGTAACTAACTGTGTTATGGACTACACTGTCAAGGTAACATCATAATACACATTAATATAGGTAACTAACTGTGTAATGGACTACACTGTCAAGGTAACATCATAATACACATTAATATAGGTAACTAACTGTGTTATGGACTACACTGTCAAGGTAACATCATAATACACATTAATATAGGTAACTAACTGTGTTATGGACTACACTGTCAAGGTAACATCATAATACACATTAATATAGGTAACTAACTGTGTAATGGACTACACTGTCAAGGTAACATCATAATACACATTAATATAGGTAACTACCTGTGTTATGGACTACACTGTCAAGGTAACATCATAATACACATTAATATAGGTAACTAACTGTGTTATGGACTACACTGTCAAGGTAACATCATAATACACATTAATATAGGTAACTAACTGTGTAATGGACTACACTGTCAAGGTAACATCATAATACACATTAATATAGGTAACTAACTGTGTTATGGACTACACTGTCAAGGTAACATCATAATACACATTAATATAGGTAACTAACTGTGTTATGGACTACACTGTCAAGGTAACATCATAATACACATTAATATAGGTAACTAACTGTGTAATGGACTACACTGTCAAGGTAACATCATAATACACATTAATATAGGTAACTAACTGTGTAATGGACTACACTGTCAAGGTAACATCATAATACACATTAATATAGGTAACTACCTGTGTAATGGACTACACTGTCAAGGTAACATCATAATACACATTAATATAGGTAACTAACTGTGTAATGGACTACACTGTCAAGGTAACATCATAATACACATTAATATAGGTAACTAACTGTGTTATGGACTACACTGTCAAGGTAACATCATAATACACATTAATATAGGTAACTAACTGTGTTATGGACTACACTGTCAAGGTAACATCATAATACACATTAATATAGGTAACTAACTGTGTTATGGACTACACTGTCAAGGTAACATCATAATACACATTAATATAGGTAACTAACTGTGTTATGGACTACACTGTCAAGGTAACATCATAATACACATTAATATAGGTAACTAACTGTGTAATGGACTACACTGTCAAGGTAACATCATAATACACATTAATATAGGTAACTAACTGTGTTATGGACTACACTGTCAAGGTAACATCATAATACACATTAATATAGGTAACTAACTGTGTAATGGACTACACTGTCAAGGTAACATCATAATACACATTAATATAGGTAACTAACTGTGTTATGGACTACACTGTCAAGGTAACATCATAATACACATTAATATAGGTAACTAACTGTGTAATGGACTACACTGTCAAGGTAACATCATAATACACATTAATATAGTAACTACCTGTGTAATGGACTACACTGTCAAGGTAACATCATAATACACATTAATATAGGTAACTACCTGTGTTATGGACTACACTGTCAAGGTAACATCATAATACACATTAATATAGGTAACTAACTGTTATGGACTACACTGTCAAGGTAACATCATAATACACATTAATATAGGTAACTAACTGTGTTATGGACTACACTGTCAAGGTAACATCATAATACACATTAATATAGGTAACTAACTGTGTTATGGACTACACTGTCAAGGTAACATCATAATACACATTAATATAGGTAACTAACTGTGTTATGGACTACACTGTCAAGGTAACATCATAATACACATTAATATAGGTAACTAACTGTGTTATGGACTACACTGTCAAGGTAACATCATAATACACATTAATATAGGTAACTACCTGTGTTATGGACTACACTGTCAAGGTAACATCATAATACACATTAATATAGGTAACTACCTGTGTAATGGACTACACTGTCAAGGTAACATCATAATACACATTAATATAGGTAACTACCTGTGTTATGGACTACACTGTCAAGGTAACATCATAATACACATTAATATAGGTAACTAACTGTGTTATGGACTACACTGTCAAGGTAACATCATAATACACATTAATATAGGTAACTACCTGTGTTATGGACTACACTGTCAAGGTAACATCATAATACACATTAATATAGGTAACTAACTGTGTTATGGACTACACTGTCAAGGTAACATCATAATACACATTAATATAGGTAACTAACTGTGTTATGGACTACACTGTCAAGGTAACATCATAATACACATTAATATAGGTAACTAACGTGTTATGGACTACACTGTCAAGGTAACATCATAATACACATTAATATAGGTAACTAACTGTGTTATGGACTACACTGTCAAGGTAACATCATAATACACATTAATATAGGTAACTAACTGTGTTATGGACTACACTGTCAAGGTAACATCATAATACACATTAATATAGGTAACTAACTGTGTTATGGACTACACTGTCAAGGTAACATCATAATACACATTAATATAGGTAACTAACTGTGTTATGGACTACACTGTCAAGGTAACATCATAATACACATTAATATAGGTAACTAACTGTGTAATGGACTACACTGTCAAGGTAACATCATAATACACATTAATATAGGTAACTAACTGTGTTATGGACTACACTGTCAAGGTAACATCATAATACACATTAATATAGGTAACTAACTGTGTAATGGACTACACTGTCAAGGTAACATCATAATACACATTAATATAGGTAACTAACTGTGTTATGGACTACACTGTCAAGGTAACATCATAATACACATTAATATAGGTAACTAACTGTGTAATGGACTACACTGTCAAGGTAACATCATAATACACATTAATATAGGTAACTAACTGTGTAATGGACTACACTGTCAAGGTAACATCATAATACACATTAATATAGGTAACTAACTGTGTTATGGACTACACTGTCAAGGTAACATCATAATACACATTAATATAGGTAACTAACTGTGTTATGGACTACACTGTCAAGGTAACATCATAATACACATTAATATAGGTAACTAACTGTGTAATGGACTACACTGTCAAGGTAACATCATAATACACATTAATATAGGTAACTAACTGTGTTATGGACTACACTGTCAAGGTAACATCATAATACACATTAATATAGGTAACTACCTGTGTTATGGACTACACTGTCAAGGTAACATCATAATACACATTAATATAGGTAACTAACTGTGTTATGGACTACACTGTCAAGGTAACATCATAATACACATTAATATAGGTAACTAACTGTGTTATGGACTACACTGTCAAGGTAACATCATAATACACATTAATATAGGTAACTAACTGTGTTATGGACTACACTGTCAAGGTAACATCATAATACACATTAATATAGGTAACTAACTGTGTAATGGACTACACTGTCAAGGTAACATCATAATACACATTAATATAGGTAACTAACTGTGTTATGGACTACACTGTCAAGGTAACATCATAATACACATTAATATAGGTAACTAACTGTGTTATGGACTACACTGTCAAGGTAACATCATAATACACATTAATATAGGTAACTAACTGTGTTATGGACTACACTGTCAAGGTAACATCATAATACACATTAATATAGGTAACTACCTGTGTTATGGACTACACTGTCAAGGTAACATCATAATACACATTAATATAGGTAACTAACTGTGTAATGGACTACACTGTCAAGGTAACATCATAATACACATTAATATAGGTAACTAACTGTGTAATGGACTACACTGTCAAGGTAACATCATAATACACATTAATATAGGTAACTACCTGTGTAATGGACTACACTGTCAAGGTAACATCATAATACACATTAATATAGGTAACTAACTGTGTTATGGACTACACTGTCAAGGTAACATCATAATACACATTAATATAGGTAACTAACTGTGTTATGGACTACACTGTCAAGGTAACATCATAATACACATTAATATAGGTAACTAACTGTGTTATGGACTACACTGTCAAGGTAACATCATAATACACATTAATATAGGTAACTAACTGTGTAATGGACTACACTGTCAAGGTAACATCATAATACACATTAATATAGGTAACTAACTGTGTTATGGACTACACTGTCAAGGTAACATCATAATACACATTAATATAGGTAACTAACTGTGTTATGGACTACACTGTCAAGGTAACATCATAATACACATTAATATAGGTAACTACCTGTGTTATGGACTACACTGTCAAGGTAACATCATAATACACATTAATATAGGTAACTAACTGTTATGGACTACACTGTCAAGGTAACATCATAATACACATTAATATAGGTAACTAACTGTGTTATGGACTACACTGTCAAGGTAACATCATAATACACATTAATATAGGTAACTACCTGTGTAATGGACTACACTGTCAAGGTAACATCATAATACACATTAATATAGGTAACTACCTGTGTTATGGACTACACTGTCAAGGTAACATCATAATACACATTAATATAGGTAACTAACTGTGTAATGGACTACACTGTCAAGGTAACATCATAATACACATTAATATAGGTAACTAACTGTGTTATGGACTACACTGTCAAGGTAACATCATAATACACATTAATATAGGTAACTAACTGTGTTATGGACTACACTGTCAAGGTAACATCATAATACACATTAATATAGGTAACTACCTGTGTTATGGACTACACTGTCAAGGTAACATCATAATACACATTAATATAGGTAACTACCTGTGTTATGGACTACACTGCCAAGGTAACATCATAATACACATTAATATAGGGAACTACCTGTGTTATGGACTACACTGTCAAGGTAACATCATAATACACATTAATATAGGTAACTACCTGTGTTATGGACTACACTGTCAAGGTAACATCATAATACACATTAATATAGGTAACTAACTGTGTTATGGACTACACTGTCAAGGTAACATCATAATACACATTAATATAGGTAACTACCTGTGTTATGGACTACACTGTCAAGGTAACATCATAATACACATTAATATAGGGAACTAACTGTGTTATGGACTACACTGTCAAGGTAACATCATAATACACATTAATATAGGTAACTAACTGTGTTATGGACTACACTGTCAAGGGAACATCATAATACACATTAATATAGGTAACTAACTGGGTTATGGACTACACTGTCAAGGTAACATCATAATACACATTAATATAGGTAACTTACTGTGTAATGGACTACACTGTCAAGGTAACATCATAATACACATTAATATAGGTAACTAACTGTGTTATGGACTACACTGTCAAGGTAACATCATAATACACATTAATATAGGTAACTAACTGTGTTATGGACTACACTGTCAAGGTAACATCATAATACACATTAATATAGGGAACTAACTGTGTTATGGACTACACTGTCAAGGTAACATCATAATACACATTAATATAGGTAACTACCTGTGTTATGGACTACACTGTCAAGGTAACATCATAATACACATTAATATAGGTAACTAACTGTGTTATGGACTACACTGTCAAGGTAACATCATAATACACATTAATATAGGTAACTAACTGTGTAATGGACTACACTGTCAAGGTAACATCATAATACACATTAATATAGGTAACTACCTGTGTTATGGACTACACTGTCAAGGTAACATCATAATACACATTAATATAGGTAACTACCTGTGTTATGGACTACACTGTCAAGGTAACATCATAATACACATTAATATAGGTAACTAACTGTGTAATGGACTACACTGTCAAGGTAACATCATAATACACATTAATATAGGTAACTAACTGTGTAATGGACTACACTGTCAAGGTAACATCATAATACACATTAATATAGGTAACTACCTGTGTTATGGACTACACTGTCAAGGTAACATCATAATACACATTAATATAGGTAACTAACTGTGTTATGGACTACACTGTCAAGGTAACATCATAATACACATTAATATAGGTAACTACCTGTGTTATGGACTACACTGTCAAGGTAACATCATAATACACATTAATATAGGTAACTAACTGTGTTATGGACTACACTGTCAAGGTAACATCATAATACACATTAATATAGGTAACTAACTGTTATGGACTACACTGTCAAGGTAACATCATAATACACATTAATATAGGTAACTACCTGTGTTATGGACTACACTGTCAAGGGAACATCATAATACACATTAATATAGGTAACTACCTGTGTTATGGACTACACTGTCAAGGGAACATCATAATACACATTAATATAGGTAACTACCTGTTATGGACTACACTGTCAAGGTAACATCATAATACACATTAATATAGGTAACTACCTGTGTTATGGACTACACTGTCAAGGTAACATCATAATACACATTAATATAGGTAACTAACTGTGTTATGGACTACACTGTCAAGGTAACATCATAATACACATTAATATAGGTAACTAACTGTGTAATGGACTACACTGTCAAGGTAACATCATAATACACATTAATATAGGTAACTACCTGTGTAATGGACTACACTGTCAAGGTAACATCATAATACACATTAATATAGGTAACTACCTGTGTTATGGACTACACTGTCAAGGTAACATCATAATACACATTAATATAGGTAACTAACTGTGTTATGGACTACACTGTCAAGGTAACATCATAATACACATTAATATAGGTAACTAACTGTGTAATGGACTACACTGTCAAGGTAACATCATAATACACATTAATATAGGTAACTACCTGTGTTATGGACTACACTGTCAAGGTAACATCATAATACACATTAATATAGGGAACTAACTGTGTTATGGACTACACTGTCAAGGTAACATCATAATACACATTAATATAGGTAACTACCTGTGTTATGGACTACACTGTCAAGGTAACATCATAATACACATTAATATGGGTAACTAACTGTGTTATGGACTACACTGTCAAGGTAACATCATAATACACATTAATATAGGTAACTACCTGTGTTATGGACTACACTGTCAAGGTAACATCATAATACACATTAATATAGGGAACTACCTGTGTTATGGACTACACTGTCAATGTAACATCATAATACACATTAATATAGGTAACTACCTGTGTTATGGACTACACTGTCAAGGGAACATCATAATACACATTAATATAGGTAACTAACTGGGTTATGGACTACACTGTCAAGGTAACATCATAATACACATTAATATAGGTAACTTACTGTGTAATGGACTACACTGTCAAGGTAACATCATAATACACATTAATATAGGTAACTAACTGTGTTATGGACTACACTGTCAAGGTAACATCATAATACACATTAATATAGGTAACTAACTGTGTTATGGACTACACTGTCAAGGTAACATCATAATACACATTAATATAGGTAACTAACTGTGTTATGGACTACACTGTCAAGGTAACATCATAATACACATTAATATAGGTAACTACCTGTGTTATGGACTACACTGTCAAGGTAACATCATAATACACATTAATATAGGTAACTAACTGTGTTATGGACTACACTGTCAAGGTAACATCATAATACACATTAATATAGGTAACTAACTGTGTAATGGACTACACTGTCAAGGTAACATCATAATACACATTAATATAGGTAACTACCTGTGTTATGGACTACACTGTCAAGGTAACATCATAATACACATTAATATAGGTAACTACCTGTGTTATGGACTACACTGTCAAGGTAACATCATAATACACATTAATATAGGTAACTAACTGGGTTATGGACTACACTGTCAAGGTAACATCATAATACACATTAATATAGGTAACTAACTGTGTAATGGACTACACTGTCAAGGTAACATCATAATACACATTAATATAGGTAACTACCTGTGTTATGGACTACACTGTCAAGGTAACATCATAATACACATTAATATAGGTAACTAACTGTGTTATGGACTACGCTGTCAAGGTAACATCATAATACACATTAATATAGGTAACTACCTGTGTAATGGACTACACTGTCAAGGTAACATCATAATACACATTAATATAGGGAACTACCTGTGTTATGGACTACACTGTCAAGGTAACATCATAATACACATTAATATAGGTAACTACCTGTGTTATGGACTACACTGTCAAGGTAACATCATAATACACATTAATATAGGTAACTACCTGTGTTATGGACTACACTGTCAAGGTAACATCATAATACACATTAATATAGGTAACTAACTGTGTAATGGACTACACTGTCAAGGTAACATCATAATACACATTAATATAGGTAACTAACTGTGTAATGGACTACACTGTCAAGGTAACATCATAATACACATTAATACAGGTAACTAACAGTGTTATGGACTACACCAGGGGTCTACAACAAGCTACCAGTAGCTCGCAGCCCACATATCAGTTGCTTGCCAAACAATTCAGAAAATACATTACATTTGTTATGTTTTTTTTAATAAACAAATCTCACTAGTATCAGACACCACAAGCTCACAGCTACTATATAATCAATGCAACATTGACCTTATCCCACCCCTGGTTAGACACTATTGGCTTAAAAATCCAAAACGAACACAATATCTGCCAATTAATTTCCAGCAATATTGTCCCAGTCTGTGTATCACTCCGTGTGAAGCCAGTTGATGTGATAACCGTCTTGTGGGTTGACAGAAATAATTTCCCCAAAACCTTCTAAATTAAATGTTAAATGCAAAATAGACTTACCTGGCAGAACTGTATCATGAGTAAGTACAGTGCATTTGAAAGAATTTAGACCCCTTCCCTCTTTCAACATTTTGTTACAGCCTGATTATAAAATTTATTTTAAAAAAATATCCTCATCAATCTACACACAATACCCCATAATGACTGACAAAAAAAAAAACGTTTTTAGATTTTTTTACAAATGTTTTCAAAATAAATAAAAAATGTACCTTATTTACGTAAGTATTCAGACCCTTTGCTATGAGACTCGAAATTGATCTCAGGTGCGTCCTGTTTCCATTGATCATCCTTGAGATGGTTCTACAACTTGATTGGAGTCCACCTGTGGTAAATTCAATTGATTGGACATGATTTGGAAAGGCACACACCTGTCTATAAAAGGCCCCACAGTTGACATGCCAGAGCAAAAACCAGGCCATGAGGTCGAAGGAATTGTCCGTAGAGCTCCGAGACAGGATTGTGTCGAGGCTCAGATCTGGGGAAGGGTACCAAAACATGTCTGCAGCATTGAAGGTCCCCAAGAACACAGTGGCCTCCATCATTCTTAAATGGAAGAAGTTTGGAACCACCAAGACTCTTCCTAGAGCTGGCCGCCCGGCCAAACTGAGCAATCGGGGGAGAAGGGCCTTGGTCAGGGAGGTGACCAAGAACCCGATGGTCACTCTGACAGAGCTCCAGAGTTCCTCTGTGGAGATGGGAGAACCTTCCAGAAGGACAACCATCTCTGCAGCACTCCACCAATCAGGCCTTTATGGTAGAGTGGCCAGACGGAAGTCACTCCTCAGTAAAAGGCACATGACAGCCCGCTTGGAGTTTGCCAAAAGGCACCTAAAGGACTTTCAGACCATGAGAAACAAGATTCTCTGGTCTGATGAAACCAAGATTGAACTCTTTGGCCTGAATGCCAAGCGTCACGTCTGGAGGAAACCTGGCACCATCCCTACGGTGAAGCATGGTGGCGGCAGAATCATGCTGTGGGGATGTTTTCCAGCGGCAGGGACTGGGAGACTAGTCAGGATTGAGGGAAAGATGAACGGAGCAAAGTATAGAGAGATCGTTAATGAAAACCTGCTCCAGAGCGCTCAGGACCTCAGACTGCGATGATATGTTTGGACAGTGAAGCTAAAACATTTCATTTGGCTCTGTACTCCAGCAACAAACAAAAAAATCACGTCTTGTCTTATCAGGTGAATGATAATGGCAAGTAGAAGTAATCTACATTTAAAAATGAATAGATTTGGTATATACTGTACAGTTTTTCATTATTTTGACCTCCCCACTGTTCATTGGAAGAGGTTCCTATTGGCTTTTTCAAATGGGGGACTAGATACAGAAAGTGCTTTCATTTCTAAATGGTAAAACCGATATGTATGAAAATACCCTCACTGTCGCCTCATATGAAACGTTCAATCTCAAATCTAAAATGCTGTAGTATAGAGCCAAATGTAATGTTTTAGCTTAATATGGAGGGGAGTTTAGGTAACACACTGTTATGATTACAACTGTGTTACTAAATGAATAGGATATCTGTGATTACTACACTGAGTCTATGGAGCAGTTCCCATCTCTACCAGCAGAGGGCAGGAAAACTCAGGAGTCTGGCTAGTAGCTCACTACTGCTGCTCCATGGTTCAAAATGCTGGTCACTTTCCCCCCAAAACGGGGTATTCTGGAACATTAAACGGGATATTCTGGAACATTAAACGGGGTATTATGGAACATTAAATGGGGATTTCTGGAACATTTTGCAACTCTACCCAGTTCATATAGAACTGCAGGCTGACTTCGGTCGTCAGTTGAACGTTGCTGCAGCTGGCTCCCGGTTTAAGCGGGCGGGTGTTAAGGAGCACGGTTTGGCGGGTCATGTTTAGGAGGACGCATGACTCGACCTTCGCCTCTCCCGATCCCGTTGGGGAGTTGCAGCGACGAGACAAGATCCTAATTGAAAAAGGGGGTAAAAAAAAAAAAGAAAGATTAACTTAAAATTGACATGCCATATAACTAGTTAGTCATGTAACCCAAGTCAACTCAAAGTAACCAACTAAACCTGTTCTAACCAGATCCTCAGCTGAATGTCTGTCTCTCTAGATAATAGATAAGGGGAAGAGGGATCCATCGGAGGAGATTGAGATTCTGATGAGATACGGACAACACCCCAACATCATCACACTCAAAGACGTAAGTACTATACCCCCAAACTGTTACCCCTAAACTTACTGGACCCCAAAACTGTTACTGTTACTGTACTGTACCCCCAAACTGTTACTGTACCCCCAAACTGTTACTGTACTGTACCCCCAAACTGTTACCCCTAAACTTACTGTACCCCCAAACTGTTACTGTACTGTACTGTACCCCCAAACTGTTACTGTACTGTACCCCCAAACTGTTACTGTACTGTACCCCCAAACTGTTACTGTACTGTACCCCCAAACTGTTACTGTACTGTACTGTACCCCCAAACTGTTACTGTACCCCCAAACTGTTACTGTACCCCCAAACTGTTACTGTACTGTACCCCCAAACTGTTACTGTACTGTACCCCCAAACTGTTACTGTACTGTACTGTACCCCCAAACTGTTACTGTACCCCCAAACTGTTACTGTAATTGTACCCCAAACTGTTACTGTAACTGTACCCCCCAAACTGTTACTGTACCCCAACTGTTACTGTACTGTACCCCCAAACTGTTACTGTACTGTACCCCCAAACTGTTACTGTACCCCCAAACTGTTACTGTACCCCCAAACTGTTACTGTACTGTACCCCCAAACTGTTACTGTACCCCCAAACTGTTACTGTACTGTACCCCCAAACTGTTACTGTACTGTACCCCCAAACTGTTACTGTACCCCCAAACTGTTACTGTAATTGTACCCCAAACTGTTACTGTACTGTACCCCCAAACTGTTACTGTACTGTACCCCCAAACTGTTACTGTACTGTACCCCCAAACTGTTACTGTACTGTACCCCCAAACTGTTACTGTACTGTACCCCCAAACTGTTACTGTTACTGTACTGTACCCCCAAACTGTTACTGTACTGTACCCCAAACTGTTACTGTACTGTACCCCCAAACTGTTACTGTACTGTACCCCCAAACTGTTACTGTACTGTACCCCCAAACTGTTACCCCTAAACTTACTGTACCCCCAAACTGTTACTGTACTGTACCCCCAAACTGTTACTGTACTGTACCCCCAAACTGTTACTGTACTGTACCCCCAAACTGTTACTGTACTGTACCCCCAAACTGTTACCCCTAAACTTACTGTACCCCCAAACTGTTACTGTACTGTACCCCCAAACTGTTACTGTTACTGTACCCCCAAACTGGGTCTCTGTCTGTATTCTGTATGTATTGGCAGCTCAGTGTATTAACGTGTGTGTGTGTGTGTGTGTGTGTGTGTGTGTGTGTGTGTGTGTGTGTGTGTGTGTGTGTGTGTGTGTGTGTTGTTAGGTGTATGACGAGGGCAGGTATGTGTATGTGGTAACAGAACTGATGAAGGGAGGAGAGTTACTGGATAAGATCCTCAGACAGAAGTTCTTCTCAGAGAGAGAAGCAAGCTCTGTTCTCTACACTATAACCAAGACTGTCCACTACCTGCACTGTCAAGGGGTAAGACTTCCTCCTCTCTCTCACTCCCTTCCTCCTCCTCTCTCACTCCCTTCCTCCTCTCTCGCAATCCCCTCCTCCTCCACTCACTCCCTTCCTCCTCCTCACTCACTCCCTTCCTCCTCTTCTCTCACTCCCTTCCTCCTCCTCTCTCACTCCCTTCCTCCTCCTCTCTCTCTCTCACTCACTCCCTTCCTCCTCCTCTATGACTCCCTTCCTCCTTTCTCCCTTCCTCCTCCTCTCTCTCTCACCTCCTTCCTCCTCCTCTATGACTCCCTTCCTCCTTTCTCCCTTCCTCCTCCTCTCTCTCTCTCACTCACTCCCTTCCTCCTCCTCTATGACTCCCTTCCTCCTTTCTCCCTTCCTCCTCTCTCGCAATCCCTTCCTCCTCCTCTCTCACTCCCCTCCTTCCTCTCACTCCCTTCCTCCTCTCTCGCAATCCCTTCCTCCTCCTCTCTCACTCCCTTCGTTCTCCTCTCACTCCCTTTCTCCTCCTCTCTCTCACTCCCTTCCTCCTCCTCCTCCTCCTCCTCCTCTCTCACTCCCCTCCTCCTCCTCTCTCACTCCCCCCCTCCTCCTCCTCTCTCACTCCCCTCCCCTCCATCCTCTCTCACTCCCTTCCTCCTCATCTCTCACTCCCTTCCTCCTCATCTCTCACTCCCCTCCTCCTCCTCCTCTCTCACTCCCCTCCTCCTCCTCTCTCACCCTCCTCCTCCTCCTCTCTCACTCCCCCCCTCCTCCTCACTCCCCCTCCTCCTCCTCTCTCACTCCCTCCTCCATCCTCTCTCACTCCCTTCCTCCTCATCTCTCACTCCTTCCTCCTCCTCCTCTCTCACTCCCTCTCCTCCTCTCTCACTCCTCCTCCTCCTCTCTCACTCCCTTCCTCCTCTCTCACTCCCTTCCTCCTCCTCTCACTCCCTCCTCTCTCACTCCCTTCCTCCTCATCTCTCACTCCCCTCCTCCTCTCTCACTCACCTCCTCCTCCTCTCTCACTCCCTTCCTCCTCTCTCACTCCCTTCCTCCTCCTCTCACTCCCTTCCTCCTCCTCTCTCACTCCCCTCCACCTCTCTCTTCCTTTTCTCTCTCCCTTCCTCCTCTCTCACTCCCTTCCTCCTCATCTCTCACTCCCCTCCTCCTCCTCCTCCTCCTCTCTCACTCCCTTTCTCCTCCTCTCTCTCACTCCCTTCCTCCTCCTCCTCCTCTCTCTCACTCCCCTCCTCCTCCTCTCTGACTCCCCTCCTCCTCTCTCACCCTCCTCCTCCTCCTCTCTCACTCCCCTCCTCCTCCTCCTCTCTCACTCCCTTCCTCCTCCTCATCCCTCACTCCCGACTCTCCTCCTCCTCCTCTCTCACTCCCCTCCTCCTCCTCCTCTCACTCCCCTCCACCTCTCTCTTCCTTTTCTCTCTCCCTTCCTCTCTCTCTCCTTCCTTCCTCTCTCTACTCCTTCCTCCTCATCTCTCACTCCTCTCCTCCTCCTCTCTCCCTCCCTTCCTCCTCCTCTCACTCCCTCCTCTCTCACTCCCCTCCTCCTCCTCTCTGACTCCCCTCCTCCTCTCTCACCCTCCTCCTCCTCCTCTCTCACTCCCCTCCTCCTCCTCCTCTCTACCCTTCCTCCTCCTCATCCTCACTCCCGACTCCTCCTCCTCCTCTCTCACTCCCTCCTCCTCCTCCTCTCACTCCCACCTCTCTTCCTTTTCTCCTTCTCTCTCTCTTCTCCCTTCCTCCTCTCTCACTCCTCCTCCTCTCTCACTCCTTCCTCCTCATCTCTCACTCCTCCTCCTCCTCTCTCTCACTCCCTTCCTCCTCTCTCACTCCCTCCTCTCTCTCACTCCCCTCCTCCTCCTCTCCTCCTCTCACCTCCTCCTCCTCCTCCCTCCTCCTCCTCCTCCTCCTCTCTCCTCCACCTCTCTCTCTTTTTTCTCTCCTTCCTCTCTCACTCCCTTCCTCCTCCTCTCACACCCCTCCTCCTCCTCTCACTCCCCTCCCTCCTCTCTCTCACTCCTCCTCCTCTTCTCTCACTCCCTTCCTCCTCTTCTCTCACGCCCTTCCTCCTCCTCTCTCACTCCTCTCCCCCTCCTCTCACTCACCTCTTCCTCTCTCACTCCCTTCCTCCTCTCACCCTTCCTCCTCTCTCTCACTCCTTTCCTCCTTACTCTTTTCGCTTCTCTCTTACTCCCTTCCTCCTCTCACTCCCTTCCTCCTCTCACTCCCTTCCTCTCTCTCACTCCTCCCTCCTCCTCTCTCTCTCCCCTCCTCCTCTCTCTCTCTCCCTCCTCCTCCTCTCACACCCTCCTCCTCCCTTCAACCCTCCTCCTCCTCTCTCACTCCCTTCCTCCCTCCTCTCTCAATCCCTCCCTCCTCTCACTCACCCTCCCTCCTCCCTCTCACTCCTTCCTCCTCCTCTCTCTCACTCCCTTCCTCCTCCCTCTCTCACTCCTTCCTCCTCCTCTCTCACTCCCTTCCTCCTCCTCTCTCACTCCCCTCCTCCTCCTCTCTCACTCCCTTCCTCCTCTCTCACTCCCTTCCTCCTTCTCTCACTCCCTCCTCTCTACTCCCTTCCTCCTCATCTCTCACTCCTCCTCCTCTCTCACTCACCTCCTCCTCTCTCTCACTCCCTTCCTCCCTCTCTCACTCCCTTCCTCCTCCTCTCACTCCCTTCCTCCTCCTCTCTCACTCCCCTCCACCTCTCTCTCTTTCTCTCCCTTCCTCCTCTCTCACTCCCTTCCTCCTCATCTCTCACTCCCTCCTCCTCCTCCTCCTCCTCTCTCACTCCCTTTCTCCTCCTCTCTCTCACTCCCTTCCTCCTCCTCCTCCTCTCTCTCACTCCCCTCCTCCTCCTCTCTGACTCCTCCTCTCTCTCTCCTCCTCCTCCTCCTCTCTCCTCCCCTCCTCCTCCTCCTCTCTACTCCTTTCTCCTCCTCATCCCTCACCCCGACTCCTCCTCCTCCTCTCTACTCCCTCCTCCTCCTCCTCCTCTCACTCCCCACCTCTCTCTCTTCCTTTTCTCTCCTTCCTCTCTCTCACTCCTTCCTCCTCCTCTCACACCTCCTCCTCCTCTCCCTCCTCCTCTCTCCTCCCCTCCTCTCTTCTCCTCCCTTCCTCCTCTTCTCTCCGCCTTCCTCCTCCTCTCTCACTCCTCTCCCCCTCCTCTCACTCACCTCTTCCTCTCTCACTCCCTTCCTCCTCTCACTCCCTTCCTCCTCTCTCTCACTCCTTTCCTCCTTACTCTTTCGCTTCTCCTCTTACTCCCTTCCTCCTCTCACTCCCTTCCTCCTCTCACTCCCTTCCTCCTCTCTCACTCCCCTCCCTCCTCTCTCTCTCCCCTCCTCCTCTCTCTCTCTCCCCTCCTCCTCCTCTCACACCCTCCTCCTCCCTTCAATCCCCTCCTCCTCCTCTCTCACTCCCTTCCTCCTCCTCTCTCAATCCCCTCCCTCCTCTCTCTCACTCCCCTCCCTCCTCCCTCTCACTCCCTTCCTCCTCCTCTCTCACTCCCTTCCTCCTCCTCTCTACTCCTTCCTCCTTCCACTCTCACCCTCCTCCTCCTCTCACTCCCTTCCTCCTCTTCTCTCACTCCCTTCCTCCTCTTCTCTCACTCCCCTCCCTCCTCTTCTCTCACTCCCTTCCTCCTCTTCTCTCACTCCCTTCCTCCTCCTCTCTCACTCCCTTCCTCCTCCTCTCTCACTCCCTTCCTCCTTCCACTCTCACCCTCCTCCTCCTCTCACTCCCTTCCTCCTCCTCTCCTCCTCTCTCACTCCCTTCCTCCTCCTCTCTCACTCCCCTCCCTCCTCTCTCACTCCCCTCCTCCTCCTCTCTCACTCCCTTCCTCCTTCTCTCATGCCCTTCCTCCTCCTCTCTCACTCCCTTCCTCCTCCTCTCTCACTCCCTTCCTCCTCCTCTCTCACTCCTCTCCTCCTCCTCTCACTCCCTTCCTCCTCCCTCCTCCTCTTCTCTCCCTCCCTCCTCCCTCTTCTCTCCCTCCTCCTCTCTCTCCTTCCTCCTCTCACTCCCTTCCTCCTCTCTCTCACTCCCTTCCTCCTTACTCTTTCGCTTCTCCTCTCACTCCCTTCCTCCTCTCACTCCCTTCCTCCTCTCTCACTCCCTTCCTCCTTCCTCTCTCTCCGCTCCTCCTTCCTCCCTCTCTCCTCTTCTTCCCTCTCGCTCCTTCCTCCTTCCTCTTCCTCCTCCCTCTCTCTCATCCTTCTCCCACTCTCTCCTCTAGGTTGTCCATAGGGACTTAAAGCCCAGTAACATCCTATATATGGACGAAAGTGGGAACCCTGATTCTATCAGGATCTGTGACTTTGGTTTCTCCAAGCAGCTGAGAGGAGGAAACGGACTGCTACTAACACCCTGTTACACTGCTAACTTTGTTGCTCCAGAGGTGAGTAGAGAGAGAGAGAGAGAGAGAGAGAGGAGGTGGGTTAGGAAGGGTAACGTTGGAGGGTTAGGAAGGGTAACGTTGGAGGGTTAGGAAGGGTAACGTTAGAGGGTTAGGAAGGGTAACGTTGGAGGGTTAGGAAGGGTAACGTTGGAGGGTTAGGAAGGGTAACGTTGGAGGGTTAGGAAGGGTAACGTTGGAGGGTTAGGAAGGGTAACGTTGGAGGGTTAGGAAGGGTAAAGCAATCTGAGTGTTCTCTAGCCCCTTACCTGTACTGGGTTAGGGTTACCTGTTCTCTTACCTGTACTGGGTTAGGGTTAGGGTTACCTGTTCTCTTACCTGTACTGGGTTAGGGTTAGGGTTACCTGTTCTCTTACCTGTACTGGGTTAGGGTTAGGGTTACCTGTTCTCTTACCTGTACTGGGTTAGGGTTAGGGTTACCTGTTCTCTTACCTGTACTGGGTTAGGGTTAGGGTTACCTGTTCTCTTACCTGTACTGGGTTAGGGTTAGGGTTACCTGTTCTCTTACCTGTACTGGGTTAGGGTTAGGGTTACCTGTTCTCTTACCTGTACTGGGTTAGGGTTAGGGTTACCTGTTCTCTTACCTGTACTGGGTTAGGGTTAGGGTTACCTGTTCTCTTACCTGTACTGGGTTAGGGTTAGGGTTACCTGTTCTCTTACCTGTACTGGGTTAGGGTTAGGGTTACCTGTTCTCTTACCTGTACTGGGTTAGGGTTAGGGTTACCTGTTCTCTTACCTGTACTGGGTTAGGGTTAGGGTTACCTGTTCTCTTACCTGTACTGGGTTAGGGTTAGGGTTACCTGTTCTCTTACCTGTACTGGGTTTGTGTGTGTTGTCTTTCGCTGTGTGTCTCTGTGTGTGTGTCTCTGTGTGTGTGTCTCTGTGTGGGTGTCGCTATGTGTGTGTATCTCTGTGTGTGTCTCTCTATGTGTGTGTAGGTGTTGATGCGTCAGGGTTATGATGCAGCCTGTGATATCTGGAGTCTAGGAGTGTTGTTATACACAATGTTAGCAGGATACACGCCATTCGCTAACGGCCCCAAGGATACACCTGAAGAGATCCTGTTGAGGATGGGGTCAGGGAAGTTTTCTCTAAGCGGGGGAAACTGGGACACGGTGTCTGACAGCTCCAAGGTACACACACTGTTATCTAACATGCTGCTTGTTGACCAGTCTGTTCTGTGTGTCTCTAGGACCTGTTATCTAACATGCTGCTTGTTGACCAGTCTGTTGTTCTGTGTGTCTCTAAGACCTGTTATCTAACATGCTGCTTGTTGACCAGTCTGTTCTGTGTGTCTCTAGGACCTGTTATCTAACATGCTGCTTGTTGACCAGTCTGTTCTGTGTGTCTCTAGGACCTGTTATCTAACATGCTGCTTGTTGACCAGTCTGTTCTGTGTGTCTCTAGGACCTGTTATCTAACATGCTGCTTGTTGACCAGTCTGTTCTGTGTGTCTCTAGGACCTGTTATCTAACATGCTGCTTGTTGACCAGTCTGTTCTGTGTGTCTCTAGGACCTGTTATCTAACATGCTGCTTGTTGACCAGTCTGTTCTGTGTGTCTCTAGGACCTGTTATCTAACATGCTGCTTGTTGACCAGTCTGTTCTGTGTGTCTCTAGGACCTGTTATCTAACATGCTGCTTGTTGACCAGTCTGTTCTGTGTGTCTCTAGGACCTGTTATCTAACATGCTGCTTGTTGACCAGTCTTGTTCTGTGTGTCTCTAGGACCTGTTATCTAACATGCTGCTTGTTGACCAGTCGTGTTCTGTGTGTCTCTAGGACCTGTTATCTAACATGCTGCTTGTTGACCAGTCTGTTCTGTGTGTCTCTAGGACCTGTTATCTAACATGCTGCTTGTTGACCAGTCTGTTCTGTGTGTCTCTAGGACCTGTTATCTAACATGCTGCTTGTTGACCAGTCTGTTCGTGTGTCTCTAGGACCTGTTATCTAACATGCTGCTTGTTGACCAGTCTGTTCTGTGTGTCTCTAGGACCTGTTATCTAACATGCTGCTTGTTGACCAGTCTGTTCGTGTGTCTCTAGGACCTGTTATCTAACATGCTGCTTGTTGACCAGTCTGTTCTGTGTGTCTCTAGGACCTGTTATCTAACATGCTGCTTGTTGACCAGTCTGTTCTGTGTGTCTCTAGGACCTGTTATCTAACATGCTGCTTGTTGACCAGTCTGTTCTGTGTGTCTCTAGGACCTGTTATCTAACATGCTGCTTGTTGACCAGTCTGTTCTGTGTGTCTCTAGGACCTGTTATCTAACATGCTGCTTGTTGACCAGTCTGTTCTGTGTGTCTCTAGGACCTGTTATCTAACATGCTGCTTGTTGACCAGTCTGTTCTGTGTGTCTCTAGGACCTGTTATCTAACATGCTGCTTGTTGACCAGTCTGTTCTGTGTGTCTCTAGGACCTGTTATCTAACATGCTGCTTGTTGACCAGTCTGTTCTGTGTGTCTCTAGGACCTGTTATCTAACATGCTGCTTGTTGACCAGTCTGTTCTGTGTGTCTCTAGGACCTGTTATCTAACATGCTGCTTGTTGACCAGTCTGTTCTGTGTGTCTCTAGGACCTGTTATCTAACATGCTGCTTGTTGACCAGTCTGTTCTGTGTGTCTCTAGGACCTGTTATCTAACATGCTGCTTGTTGACCAGTCTGTTCTGTGTGTCTCTAGGACCTGTTATCTAACATGCTGCTTGTTGACCAGTCTGTTCTGTGTGTCTCTAGGACCTGTTATCTAACATGCTGCTTGTTGACCAGTCTGTTCTGTGTGTCTCTAGGACCTGTTATCTAACATGCTGCTTGTTGACCAGTCTGTTCTGTGTGTCTCTAGGACCTGTTATCTAACATGCTGCTTGTTGACCAGTCTGTTCTGTGTGTCTCTAGGACCTGTTATCTAACATGCTGCTTGTTGACCAGTCTTGTTCTGTGTGTCTCTAGGACCTGTTATCTAACATGCTGCTTGTTGACCAGTCTGTTCTGTGTGTCTCTAGGACCTGTTATCTAACATGCTGCTTGTTGACCAGTCTGTTCTGTGTGTCTCTAGGACCTGTTATCTAACATGCTGCTTGTTGACCAGTCTGTTCTGTGTGTCTCTAGGACCTGTTATCTAACATGCTGCTTGTTGACCAGTCTGTTCTGTGTGTCTCTAGGACCTGTTATCTAACATGCTGCTTGTTGACCAGTCTGTTCTGTGTGTCTCTAGGACCTGTTATCTAACATGCTGCTTGTTGACCAGTCTGTTCTGTGTGTCTCTAGGACCTGTTATCTAACATGCTGCTTGTTGACCAGTCTGTTCTGTGTGTCTCTAGGACCTGTTATCTAACATGCTGCTTGTTGACCAGTCTGTTCTGTGTGTCTCTAGGACCTGTTATCTAACATGCTGCTTGTTGACCAGTCTGTTCTGTGTGTCTCTAGGACCTGTTATCTAACATGCTGCTTGTTGACCAGTCTGTTCTGTGTGTCTCTAGGACCTGTTATCTAACATGCTGCTTGTTGACCAGTCTGTTCTGTGTGTCTCTAGGACCTGTTATCTAACATGCTGCTTGTTGACCAGTCTGTTCTGTGTGTCTCTAGGACCTGTTATCTAACATGCTGCTTGTTGACCAGTCTGTTCTGTGTGTCTCTAGGACCTGTTATCTAACATGCTGCTTGTTGACCAGTCTGTTCTGTGTGTCTCTAGGACCTGTTATCTAACATGCTGCTTGTTGACCAGTCTGTTCTGTGTGTCTCTAGGACCTGTTATCTAACATGCTGCTTGTTGACCAGTCTGTTCTGTGTGTCTCTAGGACCTGTTATCTAACATGCTGCTTGTTGACCAGTCTGTTCTGTGTGTCTCTAGGACCTGTTATCTAACATGCTGCTTGTTGACCAGTCTGTTCTGTGTGTCTCTAGGACCTGTTATCTAACATGCTGCTTGTTGACCAGTCTGTTCTGTGTGTCTCTAGGACCTGTTATCTAACATGCTGCTTGTTGACCAGTCTGTTCTGTGTGTCTCTAGGACCTGTTATCTAACATGCTGCTTGTTGACCAGTCTGTTCTGTGTGTCTCTAGGACCTGTTATCTAACATGCTGCTTGTTGACCAGTCTGTTCTGTGTGTCTCTAGGACCTGTTATCTAACATGCTGCTTGTTGACCAGTCTGTTCTGTGTGTCTCTAGGACCTGTTATCTAACATGCTGCTTGTTGACCAGTCTGTTCTGTGTGTCTCTAGGACCTGTTATCTAACATGCTGCTTGTTGACCAGTCTGTTCTGTGTGTCTCTAGGACCTGTTATCTAACATGCTGCTTGTTGACCAGTCTGTTCTGTGTGTCTCTAGGACCTGTTATCTAACATGCTGCTTGTTGACCAGTCTGTTCTGTGTGTCTCTAGGACCTGTTATCTAACATGCTGCTTGTTGACCAGTCTGTTCTGTGTGTCTCTAGGACCTGTTATCTAACATGCTGCTTGTTGACCAGTCTGTTCTGTGTGTCTCTAGGACCTGTTATCTAACATGCTGCTTGTTGACCAGTCTGTTCTGTGTGTCTCTAGGACCTGTTATCTAACATGCTGCTTGTTGACCAGTCTGTTCTGTGTGTCTCTAGGACCTGTTATCTAACATGCTGCTTGTTGACCAGTCTGTTCTGTGTGTCTCTAGGACCTGTTATCTAACATGCTGCTTGTTGACCAGTCTGTTCTGTGTGTCTCTAGGACCTGTTATCTAACATGCTGCTTGTTGACCAGTCTGTTCTGTGTGTCTCTAGGACCTGTTATCTAACATGCTGCTTGTTGACCAGTCTGTTCTGTGTGTCTCTAGGACCTGTTATCTAACATGCTGCTTGTTGACCAGTCTGTTCTGTGTGTCTCTAGGACCTGTTATCTAACATGCTGCTTGTTGACCAGTCTGTTCTGTGTGTCTCTAGGACCTGTTATCTAACATGCTGCTTGTTGACCAGTCTGTTCTGTGTGTCTCTAGGACCTGTTATCTAACATGCTGCTTGTTGACCAGTCTGTTCTGTGTGTCTCTAGGACCTGTTATCTAACATGCTGCTTGTTGACCAGTCTGTTCTGTGTGTCTCTAGGACCTGTTATCTAACATGCTGCTTGTTGACCAGTCTGTTCTGTGTGTCTCTAGGACCTGTTATCTAACATGCTGCTTGTTGACCAGTCTGTTCTGTGTGTCTCTAGGACCTGTTATCTAACATGCTGCTTGTTGACCAGTCTGTTCTGTGTGTCTCTAGGACCTGTTATCTAACATGCTGCTTGTTGACCAGTCTGTTGTTCTGTGTGTCTAGGACCTGTTATCTAACATGCTGCTTGTTGACCAGTCTGTTCTGTGTGTCTCTAGGACCTGTTATCTAACATGCTGCTTGTTGACCAGTCTGTTCTGTGTGTCTCTAGGACCTGTTATCTAACATGCTGCTTGTTGACCAGTCTGTTCTGTGTGTCTCTAGGACCTGTTATCTAACATGCTGCTTGTTGACCAGTCGTGTTCTGTGTGTCTCTAGGACCTGTTATCTAACATGCTGCTTGTTGACCAGTCTGTTCTGTGTGTCTCTAGGACCTGTTATCTAACATGCTGCTTGTTGACCAGTCTGTTCTGTGTGTCTCTAGGACCTGTTATCTAACATGCTGCTTGTTGACCAGTCTGTTCTGTGTGTCTCTAGGACCTGTTATCTAACATGCTGCTTGTTGACCAGTCTGTTCTGTGTGTCTCTAGGACCTGTTATCTAACATGCTGCTTGTTGACCAGTCTGTTCTGTGTGTCTCTAGGACCTGTTATCTAACATGCTGCTTGTTGACCAGTCTGTTCTGTGTGTCTCTAGGACCTGTTATCTAACATGCTGCTTGTTGACCAGTCTGTTCTGTGTGTCTCTAGGACCTGTTATCTAACATGCTGCTTGTTGACCAGTCTGTTCTGTGTGTCTCTAGGACCTGTTATCTAACATGCTGCTTGTTGACCAGTCTGTTCTGTGTGTCTCTAGGACCTGTTATCTAACATGCTGCTTGTTGACCAGTCTGTTCTGTGTGTCTCTAGGACCTGTTATCTAACATGCTGCTTGTTGACCAGTCTGTTCTGTGTGTCTCTAGGACCTGTTATCTAACATGCTGCTTGTTGACCAGTCTGTTCTGTGTGTCTCTAGGACCTGTTATCTAACATGCTGCTTGTTGACCAGTCTGTTCTGTGTGTCTCTAGGACCTGTTATCTAACATGCTGCTTGTTGACCAGTCTGTTCTGTGTGTCTCTAGGACCTGTTATCTAACATGCTGCTTGTTGACCAGTCTGTTCTGTGTGTCTCTAGGACCTGTTATCTAACATGCTGCTTGTTGACCAGTCTGTTCTGTGTGTCTCTAGGACCTGTTATCTAACATGCTGCTTGTTGACCAGTCTGTTCTGTGTGTCTCTAGGACCTGTTATCTAACATGCTGCTTGTTGACCAGTCTGTTCTGTGTGTCTCTAGGACCTGTTATCTAACATGCTGCTTGTTGACCAGTCTGTTCTGTGTGTCTCTAGGACCTGTTATCTAACATGCTGCTTGTTGACCAGTCTGTTCTGTGTGTCTCTAGGACCTGTTATCTAACATGCTGCTTGTTGACCAGTCTGTTCTGTGTGTCTCTAGGACCTGTTATCTAACATGCTGCTTGTTGACCAGTCTGTTCTGTGTGTCTCTAGGACCTGTTATCTAACATGCTGCTTGTTGACCAGTCTGTTCTGTGTGTCTCTAGGACCTGTTATCTAACATGCTGCTTGTTGACCAGTCTGTTCTGTGTGTCTCTAGGACCTGTTATCTAACATGCTGCTTGTTGACCAGTCTGTTCTGTGTGTCTCTAGGACCTGTTATCTAACATGCTGCTTGTTGACCAGTCTGTTCTGTGTGTCTCTAGGACCTGTTATCTAACATGCTGCTTGTTGACCAGTCTGTTCTGTGTGTCTCTAGGACCTGTTATCTAACATGCTGCTTGTTGACCAGTCTGTTCTGTGTGTCTCTAGGACCTGTTATCTAACATGCTGCTTGTTGACCAGTCTGTTCTGTGTGTCTCTAGGACCTGTTATCTAACATGCTGCTTGTTGACCAGTCTGTTCTGTGTGTCTCTAGGACCTGTTATCTAACATGCTGCTTGTTGACCAGTCTGTTCTGTGTGTCTCTAGGACCTGTTATCTAACATGCTGCTTGTTGACCAGTCTGTTCTGTGTGTCTCTAGGACCTGTTATCTAACATGCTGCTTGTTGACCAGTCTGTTCTGTGTGTCTCTAGGACCTGTTATCTAACATGCTGCTTGTTGACCAGTCTGTTCTGTGTGTCTCTAGGACCTGTTATCTAACATGCTGCTTGTTGACCAGTCTGTTCTGTGTGTCTCTAGGACCTGTTATCTAACATGCTGCTTGTTGACCAGTCTGTTCTGTGTGTCTCTAGGACCTGTTATCTAACATGCTGCTTGTTGACCAGTCTGTTCTGTGTGTCTCTAGGACCTGTTATCTAACATGCTGCTTGTTGACCAGTCTGTTCTGTGTGTCTCTAGGACCTGTTATCTAACATGCTGCTTGTTGACCAGTCTGTTCTGTGTGTCTCTAGGACCTGTTATCTAACATGCTGCTTGTTGACCAGTCTGTTCTGTGTGTCTCTAGGACCTGTTATCTAACATGCTGCTTGTTGACCAGTCTGTTCTGTGTGTCTCTAGGACCTGTTATCTAACATGCTGCTTGTTGACCAGTCTGTTCTGTGTGTCTCTAGGACCTGTTATCTAACATGCTGCTTGTTGACCAGTCTGTTCTGTGTGTCTCTAGGACCTGTTATCTAACATGCTGCTTGTTGACCAGTCTGTTCTGTGTGTCTCTAGGACCTGTTATCTAACATGCTGCTTGTTGACCAGTCTGTTCTGTGTGTCTCTAGGACCTGTTATCTAACATGCTGCTTGTTGACCAGTCTGTTCTGTGTGTCTCTAGGACCTGTTATCTAACATGCTGCTTGTTGACCAGTCTGTTCTGTGTGTCTCTAGGACCTGTTATCTAACATGCTGCTTGTTGACCAGTCTGTTCTGTGTGTCTCTAGGACCTGTTATCTAACATGCTGCTTGTTGACCAGTCTGTTCTGTGTGTCTCTAGGACCTGTTATCTAACATGCTGCTTGTTGACCAGTCTGTTCTGTGTGTCTCTAGGACCTGTTATCTAACATGCTGCTTGTTGACCAGTCTGTTCTGTGTGTCTCTAGGACCTGTTATCTAACATGCTGCTTGTTGACCAGTCTGTTCTGTGTGTCTCTAGGACCTGTTATCTAACATGCTGCTTGTTGACCAGTCTGTTCTGTGTGTCTCTAGGACCTGTTATCTAACATGCTGCTTGTTGACCAGTCTGTTCTGTGTGTCTCTAGGACCTGTTATCTAACATGCTGCTTGTTGACCAGTCTGTTCTGTGTGTCTCTAGGACCTGTTATCTAACATGCTGCTTGTTGACCAGTCTGTTCTGTGTGTCTCTAGGACCTGTTATCTAACATGCTGCTTGTTGACCAGTCTGTTCTGTGTGTCTCTAGGACCTGTTATCTAACATGCTGCTTGTTGACCAGTCTGTTCTGTGTGTCTCTAGGACCTGTTATCTAACATGCTGCTTGTTGACCAGTCTGTTCTGTGTGTCTCTAGGACCTGTTATCTAACATGCTGCTTGTTGACCAGTCTGTTCTGTGTGTCTCTAGGACCTGTTATCTAACATGCTGCTTGTTGACCAGTCTGTTCTGTGTGTCTCTAGGACCTGTTATCTAACATGCTGCTTGTTGACCAGTCTGTTGTTCTGTGTGTCTCTAGGACCTGTTATCTAACATGCTGCTTGTTGACCAGTCTGTTCTGTGTGTCTCTAGGACCTGTTATCTAACATGCTGCTTGTTGACCAGTCTGTTCTGTGTGTCTCTAGGACCTGTTATCTAACATGCTGCTTGTTGACCAGTCTGTTCTGTGTGTCTCTAGGACCTGTTATCTAACATGCTGCTTGTTGACCAGTCTGTTCTGTGTGTCTCTAGGACCTGTTATCTAACATGCTGCTTGTTGACCAGTCTGTTCTGTGTGTCTCTAGGACCTGTTATCTAACATGCTGCTTGTTGACCAGTCTGTTCTGTGTGTCTCTAGGACCTGTTATCTAACATGCTGCTTGTTGACCAGTCTGTTCTGTGTGTCTCTAGGACCTGTTATCTAACATGCTGCTTGTTGACCAGTCTGTTCTGTGTGTCTCTAGGACCTGTTATCTAACATGCTGCTTGTTGACCAGTCTGTTCTGTGTGTCTCTAGGACCTGTTATCTAACATGCTGCTTGTTGACCAGTCTGTTCTGTGTGTCTCTAGGACCTGTTATCTAACATGCTGCTTGTTGACCAGTCTGTTCTGTGTGTCTCTAGGACCTGTTATCTAACATGCTGCTTGTTGACCAGTCTGTTCTGTGTGTCTCTAGGACCTGTTATCTAACATGCTGCTTGTTGACCAGTCTGTTCTGTGTGTCTCTAGGACCTGTTATCTAACATGCTGCTTGTTGACCAGTCTGTTCTGTGTGTCTCTAGGACCTGTTATCTAACATGCTGCTTGTTGACCAGTCTGTTCTGTGTGTCTCTAGGACCTGTTATCTAACATGCTGCTTGTTGACCAGTCTGTTCTGTGTGTCTCTAGGACCTGTTATCTAACATGCTGCTTGTTGACCAGTCTGTTCTGTGTGTCTCTAGGACCTGTTATCTAACATGCTGCTTGTTGACCAGTCTGTTCTGTGTGTCTCTAGGACCTGTTATCTAACATGCTGCTTGTTGACCAGTCTGTTCTGTGTGTCTCTAGGACCTGTTATCTAACATGCTGCTTGTTGACCAGTCTGTTCTGTGTGTCTCTAGGACCTGTTATCTAACATGCTGCTTGTTGACCAGTCTGTTCTGTGTGTCTCTAGGACCTGTTATCTAACATGCTGCTTGTTGACCAGTCTGTTCTGTGTGTCTCTAGGACCTGTTATCTAACATGCTGCTTGTTGACCAGTCTGTTCTGTGTGTCTCTAGGACCTGTTATCTAACATGCTGCTTGTTGACCAGTCTGTTCTGTGTGTCTCTAGGACCTGTTATCTAACATGCTGCTTGTTGACCAGTCTGTTCTGTGTGTCTCTAGGACCTGTTATCTAACATGCTGCTTGTTGACCAGTCTGTTCTGTGTGTCTCTAGGACCTGTTATCTAACATGCTGCTTGTTGACCAGTCTGTTCTGTGTGTCTCTAGGACCTGTTATCTAACATGCTGCTTGTTGACCAGTCTGTTCTGTGTGTCTCTAGGACCTGTTATCTAACATGCTGCTTGTTGACCAGTCTGTTCTGTGTGTCTCTAGGACCTGTTATCTAACATGCTGCTTGTTGACCAGTCTGTTCTGTGTGTCTCTAGGACCTGTTATCTAACATGCTGCTTGTTGACCAGTCTGTTCTGTGTGTCTCTAGGACCTGTTATCTAACATGCTGCTTGTTGACCAGTCTGTTCTGTGTGTCTCTAGGACCTGTTATCTAACATGCTGCTTGTTGACCAGTCTGTTCTGTGTGTCTCTAGGACCTGTTATCTAACATGCTGCTTGTTGACCAGTCTGTTCTGTGTGTCTCTAGGACCTGTTATCTAACATGCTGCTTGTTGACCAGTCTGTTCTGTGTGTCTCTAGGACCTGTTATCTAACATGCTGCTTGTTGACCAGTCTGTTCTGTGTGTCTCTAGGACCTGTTATCTAACATGCTGCTTGTTGACCAGTCTGTTCTGTGTGTCTCTAGGACCTGTTATCTAACATGCTGCTTGTTGACCAGTCTGTTCTGTGTGTCTCTAGGACCTGTTATCTAACATGCTGCTTGTTGACCAGTCTGTTCTGTGTGTCTCTAGGACCTGTTATCTAACATGCTGCTTGTTGACCAGTCTGTTCTGTGTGTCTCTAGGACCTGTTATCTAACATGCTGCTTGTTGACCAGTCTGTTCTGTGTGTCTCTAGGACCTGTTATCTAACATGCTGCTTGTTGACCAGTCTGTTCTGTGTGTCTCTAGGACCTGTTATCTAACATGCTGCTTGTTGACCAGTCTGTTCTGTGTGTCTCTAGGACCTGTTATCTAACATGCTGCTTGTTGACCAGTCTGTTCTGTGTGTCTCTAGGACCTGTTATCTAACATGCTGCTTGTTGACCAGTCTGTTCTGTGTGTCTCTAGGACCTGTTATCTAACATGCTGCTTGTTGACCAGTCTGTTCTGTGTGTCTCTAGGACCTGTTATCTAACATGCTGCTTGTTGACCAGTCTGTTCTGTGTGTCTCTAGGACCTGTTATCTAACATGCTGCTTGTTGACCAGTCTGTTCTGTGTGTCTCTAGGACCTGTTATCTAACATGCTGCTTGTTGACCAGTCTGTTCTGTGTGTCTCTAGGACCTGTTATCTAACATGCTGCTTGTTGACCAGTCTGTTCTGTGTGTCTCTAGGACCTGTTATCTAACATGCTGCTTGTTGACCAGTCTGTTCTGTGTGTCTCTAGGACCTGTTATCTAACATGCTGCTTGTTGACCAGTCTGTTCTGTGTGTCTCTAGGACCTGTTATCTAACATGCTGCTTGTTGACCAGTCTGTTCTGTGTGTCTCTAGGACCTGTTATCTAACATGCTGCTTGTTGACCAGTCTGTTCTGTGTGTCTCTAGGACCTGTTATCTAACATGCTGCTTGTTGACCAGTCTGTTCTGTGTGTCTCTAGGACCTGTTATCTAACATGCTGCTTGTTGACCAGTCTGTTCTGTGTGTCTCTAGGACCTGTTATCTAACATGCTGCTTGTTGACCAGTCTGTTCTGTGTGTCTCTAGGACCTGTTATCTAACATGCTGCTTGTTGACCAGTCTGTTCTGTGTGTCTCTAGGACCTGTTATCTAACATGCTGCTTGTTGACCAGTCTGTTCTGTGTGTCTCTAGGACCTGTTATCTAACATGCTGCTTGTTGACCAGTCTGTTCTGTGTGTCTCTAGGACCTGTTATCTAACATGCTGCTTGTTGACCAGTCTGTTCTGTGTGTCTCTAGGACCTGTTATCTAACATGCTGCTTGTTGACCAGTCTGTTCTGTGTGTCTCTAGGACCTGTTATCTAACATGCTGCTTGTTGACCAGTCTGTTCTGTGTGTCTCTAGGACCTGTTATCTAACATGCTGCTTGTTGACCAGTCTGTTCTGTGTGTCTCTAGGACCTGTTATCTAACATGCTGCTTGTTGACCAGTCTGTTCTGTGTGTCTCTAGGACCTGTTATCTAACATGCTGCTTGTTGACCAGTCTGTTCTGTGTGTCTCTAGGACCTGTTATCTAACATGCTGCTTGTTGACCAGTCTGTTCTGTGTGTCTCTAGGACCTGTTATCTAACATGCTGCTTGTTGACCAGTCTGTTCTGTGTGTCTCTAGGACCTGTTATCTAACATGCTGCTTGTTGACCAGTCTGTTCTGTGTGTCTCTAGGACCTGTTATCTAACATGCTGCTTGTTGACCAGTCTGTTCTGTGTGTCTCTAGGACCTGTTATCTAACATGCTGCTTGTTGACCAGTCTGTTCTGTGTGTCTCTAGGACCTGTTATCTAACATGCTGCTTGTTGACCAGTCTGTTCTGTGTGTCTCTAGGACCTGTTATCTAACATGCTGCTTGTTGACCAGTCTGTTCTGTGTGTCTCTAGGACCTGTTATCTAACATGCTGCTTGTTGACCAGTCTGTTCTGTGTGTCTCTAGGACCTGTTATCTAACATGCTGCTTGTTGACCAGTCTGTTCTGTGTGTCTCTAGGACCTGTTATCTAACATGCTGCTTGTTGACCAGTCTGTTCTGTGTGTCTCTAGGACCTGTTATCTAACATGCTGCTTGTTGACCAGTCTGTTCTGTGTGTCTCTAGGACCTGTTATCTAACATGCTGCTTGTTGACCAGTCTGTTCTGTGTGTCTCTAGGACCTGTTATCTAACATGCTGCTTGTTGACCAGTCTGTTCTGTGTGTCTCTAGGACCTGTTATCTAACATGCTGCTTGTTGACCAGTCTGTTCTGTGTGTCTCTAGGACCTGTTATCTAACATGCTGCTTGTTGACCAGTCTGTTCTGTGTGTCTCTAGGACCTGTTATCTAACATGCTGCTTGTTGACCAGTCTGTTCTGTGTGTCTCTAGGACCTGTTATCTAACATGCTGCTTGTTGACCAGTCTGTTCTGTGTGTCTCTAGGACCTGTTATCTAACATGCTGCTTGTTGACCAGTCTGTTCTGTGTGTCTCTAGGACCTGTTATCTAACATGCTGCTTGTTGACCAGTCTGTTCTGTGTGTCTCTAGGACCTGTTATCTAACATGCTGCTTGTTGACCAGTCTGTTCTGTGTGTCTCTAGGACCTGTTATCTAACATGCTGCTTGTTGACCAGTCTGTTCTGTGTGTCTCTAGGACCTGTTATCTAACATGCTGCTTGTTGACCAGTCTGTTCTGTGTGTCTCTAGGACCTGTTATCTAACATGCTGCTTGTTGACCAGTCTGTTCTGTGTGTCTCTAGGACCTGTTATCTAACATGCTGCTTGTTGACCAGTCTGTTCTGTGTGTCTCTAGGACCTGTTATCTAACATGCTGCTTGTTGACCAGTCTGTTCTGTGTGTCTCTAGGACCTGTTATCTAACATGCTGCTTGTTGACCAGTCTGTTCTGTGTGTCTCTAGGACCTGTTATCTAACATGCTGCTTGTTGACCAGTCTGTTCTGTGTGTCTCTAGGACCTGTTATCTAACATGCTGCTTGTTGACCAGTCTGTTCTGTGTGTCTCTAGGACCTGTTATCTAACATGCTGCTTGTTGACCAGTCTGTTCTGTGTGTCTCTAGGACCTGTTATCTAACATGCTGCTTGTTGACCAGTCTGTTCTGTGTGTCTCTAGGACCTGTTATCTAACATGCTGCTTGTTGACCAGTCTGTTCTGTGTGTCTCTAGGACCTGTTATCTAACATGCTGCTTGTTGACCAGTCTGTTCTGTGTGTCTCTAGGACCTGTTATCTAACATGCTGCTTGTTGACCAGTCTGTTCTGTGTGTCTCTAGGACCTGTTATCTAACATGCTGCTTGTTGACCAGTCTGTTCTGTGTGTCTCTAGGACCTGTTATCTAACATGCTGCTTGTTGACCAGTCTGTTCTGTGTGTCTCTAGGACCTGTTATCTAACATGCTGCTTGTTGACCAGTCTGTTCTGTGTGTCTCTAGGACCTGTTATCTAACATGCTGCTTGTTGACCAGTCTGTTCTGTGTGTCTCTAGGACCTGTTATCTAACATGCTGCTTGTTGACCAGTCTGTTCTGTGTGTCTCTAGGACCTGTTATCTAACATGCTGCTTGTTGACCAGTCTGTTCTGTGTGTCTCTAGGACCTGTTATCTAACATGCTGCTTGTTGACCAGTCTGTTCTGTGTGTCTCTAGGACCTGTTATCTAACATGCTGCTTGTTGACCAGTCTGTTCTGTGTGTCTCTAGGACCTGTTATCTAACATGCTGCTTGTTGACCAGTCTGTTCTGTGTGTCTCTAGGACCTGTTATCTAACATGCTGCTTGTTGACCAGTCTGTTCTGTGTGTCTCTAGGACCTGTTATCTAACATGCTGCTTGTTGACCAGTCTGTTCTGTGTGTCTCTAGGACCTGTTATCTAACATGCTGCTTGTTGACCAGTCTGTTCTGTGTGTCTCTAGGACCTGTTATCTAACATGCTGCTTGTTGACCAGTCTGTTCTGTGTGTCTCTAGGACCTGTTATCTAACATGCTGCTTGTTGACCAGTCTGTTCTGTGTGTCTCTAGGACCTGTTATCTAACATGCTGCTTGTTGACCAGTCTGTTCTGTGTGTCTCTAGGACCTGTTATCTAACATGCTGCTTGTTGACCAGTCTGTTCTGTGTGTCTCTAGGACCTGTTATCTAACATGCTGCTTGTTGACCAGTCTGTTCTGTGTGTCTCTAGGACCTGTTATCTAACATGCTGCTTGTTGACCAGTCTGTTCTGTGTGTCTCTAGGACCTGTTATCTAACATGCTGCTTGTTGACCAGTCTGTTCTGTGTGTCTCTAGGACCTGTTATCTAACATGCTGCTTGTTGACCAGTCTGTTCTGTGTGTCTCTAGGACCTGTTATCTAACATGCTGCTTGTTGACCAGTCTGTTCTGTGTGTCTCTAGGACCTGTTATCTAACATGCTGCTTGTTGACCAGTCTGTTCTGTGTGTCTCTAGGACCCTGTTATCTAACATGCTGCTTGTTGACCAGTCTGTTCTGTGTGTCTCTAGGACCTGTTATCTAACATGCTGCTTGTTGACCAGTCTGTTCTGTGTGTCTCTAGGACCTGTTATCTAACATGCTGCTTGTTGACCAGTCTGTTCTGTGTGTCTCTAGGACCTGTTATCTAACATGCTGCTTGTTGACCAGTCTGTTCTGTGTGTCTCTAGGACCTGTTATCTAACATGCTGCTTGTTGACCAGTCTGTTCTGTGTCTCTAGGACCTGTTATCTAACATGCTGCTTGTTGACCAGTCTGTTCTGTGTGTCTCTAGGACCTGTTATCTAACATGCTGCTTGTTGACCAGTCTGTTGTTCTGTGTGTCTTTAGGACCTGTTATCTAACATGCTGCTTGTTGACCAGTCTGTTCTGTGTGTCTCTAGGACCTGTTATCTAACATGCTGCTTGTTGACCAGTCTGTTCTGTGTGTCTCTAGGACCTGTTATCTAACATGCTGCTTGTTGACCAGTCTGTTCTGTGTGTCTCTAGGACCTGTTATCTAACATGCTGCTTGTTGACCAGTCTGTTCTGTGTGTCTCTAGGACCTGTTATCTAACATGCTGCTTGTTGACCAGTCTGTTCTGTGTGTCTCTAGGACCTGTTATCTAACATGCTGCTTGTTGACCAGTCTGTTCTGTGTGTCTCTAGGACCTGTTATCTAACATGCTGCTTGTTGACCAGTCTGTTCTGTGTGTCTCTAGGACCTGTTATCTAACATGCTGCTTGTTGACCAGTCTGTTCTGTGTGTCTCTAGGACCTGTTATCTAACATGCTGCTTGTTGACCAGTCTGTTCTGTGTGTCTCTAGGACCTGTTATCTAACATGCTGCTTGTTGACCAGTCTGTTCTGTGTGTCTCTAGGACCTGTTATCTAACATGCTGCTTGTTGACCAGTCTTGTTCTGTGTGTCTCTAGGACCTGTTATCTAACATGCTGCTTGTTGACCAGTCTGTTCTGTGTGTCTCTAGGACCTGTTATCTAACATGCTGCTTGTTGACCAGTCTGTTCTGTGTGTCTCTAGGACCTGTTATCTAACATGCTGCTTGTTGACCAGTCTGTTCTGTGTGTCTCTAGGACCTGTTATCTAACATGCTGCTTGTTGACCAGTCTGTTCTGTGTGTCTCTAGGACCTGTTATCTAACATGCTGCTTGTTGACCAGTCTGTTCTGTGTGTCTCTAGGACCTGTTATCTAACATGCTGCTTGTTGACCAGTCTGTTCTGTGTGTCTCTAGGACCTGTTATCTAACATGCTGCTTGTTGACCAGTCTGTTCTGTGTGTCTCTAGGACCTGTTATCTAACATGCTGCTTGTTGACCAGTCTGTTCTGTGTGTCTCTAGGACCTGTTATCTAACATGCTGCTTGTTGACCAGTCTGTTCTGTGTGTCTCTAGGACCTGTTATCTAACATGCTGCTTGTTGACCAGTCTGTTCTGTGTGTCTCTAGGACCTGTTATCTAACATGCTGCTTGTTGACCAGTCTGTTCTGTGTGTCTCTAGGACCTGTTATCTAACATGCTGCTTGTTGACCAGTCTGTTCTGTGTGTCTCTAGGACCTGTTATCTAACATGCTGCTTGTTGACCAGTCTGTTCTGTGTGTCTCTAGGACCTGTTATCTAACATGCTGCTTGTTGACCAGTCTGTTCTGTGTGTCTCTAGGACCTGTTATCTAACATGCTGCTTGTTGACCAGTCTGTTCTGTGTGTCTCTAGGACCTGTTATCTAACATGCTGCTTGTTGACCAGTCTGTTGTTCTGTGTGTCTCTAGGACCTGTTATCTAACATGCTGCTTGTTGACCAGTCTGTTCTGTGTGTCTCTAGGACCTGTTATCTAACATGCTGCTTGTTGACCAGTCTGTTCTGTGTGTCTCTAGGACCTGTTATCTAACATGCTGCTTGTTGACCAGTCTGTTCTGTGTGTCTCTAGGACCTGTTATCTAACATGCTGCTTGTTGACCAGTCTGTTCTGTGTGTCTCTAGGACCTGTTATCTAACATGCTGCTTGTTGACCAGTCTGTTCTGTGTGTCTCTAGGACCTGTTATCTAACATGCTGCTTGTTGACCAGTCTGTTCTGTGTGTCTCTAGGACCTGTTATCTAACATGCTGCTTGTTGACCAGTCTGTTCTGTGTGTCTCTAGGACCTGTTATCTAACATGCTGCTTGTTGACCAGTCTGTTCTGTGTGTCTCTAGGACCTGTTATCTAACATGCTGCTTGTTGACCAGTCTGTTCTGTGTGTCTCTAGGACCTGTTATCTAACATGCTGCTTGTTGACCAGTCTGTTCTGTGTGTCTCTAGGACCTGTTATCTAACATGCTGCTTGTTGACCAGTCTGTTCTGTGTGTCTCTAGGACCTGTTATCTAACATGCTGCTTGTTGACCAGTCTGTTCTGTGTGTCTCTAGGACCTGTTATCTAACATGCTGCTTGTTGACCAGTCTGTTCTGTGTGTCTCTAGGAC
Source organism: Coregonus clupeaformis (assembly GCF_020615455.1). NCBI lineage: Eukaryota > Metazoa > Chordata > Actinopteri > Salmoniformes > Salmonidae > Coregonus > Coregonus clupeaformis. The sequence goes on from NW_025533665.1 coordinate 234,168, forward strand.
CTGTTATCTAACATGCTGCTTGTTGACCAGTCTGTTCTGTGTGTCTCTAGGACCTGTTATCTAACATGCTGCTTGTTGACCAGTCTGTTCTGTGTGTCTCTAGGACCTGTTATCTAACATGCTGCTTGTTGACCAGTCTGTTCTGTGTGTCTCTAGGACCTGTTATCTAACATGCTGCTTGTTGACCAGTCTGTTCTGTGTGTCTCTAGGACCTGTTATCTAACATGCTGCTTGTTGACCAGTCTGTTCTGTGTGTCTCTAGGACCTGTTATCTAACATGCTGCTTGTTGACCAGTCTGTTCTGTGTGTCTCTAGGACCTGTTATCTAACATGCTGCTTGTTGACCAGTCTGTTCTGTGTGTCTCTAGGACCTGTTATCTAACATGCTGCTTGTTGACCAGTCTGTTCTGTGTGTCTCTAGGACCTGTTATCTAACATGCTGCTTGTTGACCAGTCTGTTCTGTGTGTCTCTAGGACCTGTTATCTAACATGCTGCTTGTTGACCAGTCTGTTCTGTGTGTCTCTAGGACCTGTTATCTAACATGCTGCTTGTTGACCAGTCTGTTCTGTGTGTCTCTAGGACCTGTTATCTAACATGCTGCTTGTTGACCAGTCTGTTCTGTGTGTCTCTAGGACCTGTTATCTAACATGCTGCTTGTTGACCAGTCTGTTCTGTGTGTCTCTAGGACCTGTTATCTAACATGCTGCTTGTTGACCAGTCTGTTCTGTGTGTCTCTAGGACCTGTTATCTAACATGCTGCTTGTTGACCAGTCTGTTCTGTGTGTCTCTAGGACCTGTTATCTAACATGCTGCTTGTTGACCAGTCTGTTCTGTGTGTCTCTAGGACCTGTTATCTAACATGCTGCTTGTTGACCAGTCTGTTCTGTGTGTTCTAGGACCTGTTATCTAACATGCTGCTTGTTGACCAGTCTGTTCTGTGTGTCTCTAGGACCTGTTATCTAACATGCTGCTTGTTGACCAGTCTGTTCTGTGTGTCTCTAGGACCTGTTATCTAACATGCTGCTTGTTGACCAGTCTGTTCTGTGTGTCTCTAGGACCTGTTATCTAACATGCTGCTTGTTGACCAGTCTGTTCTGTGTGTCTCTAGGACCTGTTATCTAACATGCTGCTTGTTGACCAGTCTGTTCTGTGTGTCTCTAGGACCTGTTATCTAACATGCTGCTTGTTGACCAGTCTGTTCTGTGTGTCTCTAGGACCTGTTATCTAACATGCTGCTTGTTGACCAGTCTGTTCTGTGTGTCTCTAGGACCTGTTATCTAACATGCTGCTTGTTGACCAGTCTGTTCTGTGTGTCTCTAGGACCTGTTATCTAACATGCTGCTTGTTGACCAGTCTGTTCTGTGTGTCTCTAGGACCTGTTATCTAACATGCTGCTTGTTGACCAGTCTGTTCTGTGTGTCTCTAGGACCTGTTATCTAACATGCTGCTTGTTGACCAGTCTGTTCTGTGTGTCTCTAGGACCTGTTATCTAACATGCTGCTTGTTGACCAGTCTGTTCTGTGTGTCTCTAGGACCTGTTATCTAACATGCTGCTTGTTGACCAGTCTGTTCTGTGTGTCTCTAGGACCTGTTATCTAACATGCTGCTTGTTGACCAGTCTGTTCTGTGTGTCTCTAGGACCTGTTATCTAACATGCTGCTTGTTGACCAGTCTGTTCTGTGTGTCTCTAGGACCTGTTATCTAACATGCTGCTTGTTGACCAGTCTGTTCTGTGTGTCTCTAGGACCTGTTATCTAACATGCTGCTTGTTGACCAGTCTGTTCTGTGTGTCTCTAGGACCTGTTATCTAACATGCTGCTTGTTGACCAGTCTGTTCTGTGTGTCTCTAGGACCTGTTATCTAACATGCTGCTTGTTGACCAGTCTGTTCTGTGTGTCTCTAGGACCTGTTATCTAACATGCTGCTTGTTGACCAGTCTGTTCTGTGTGTCTCTAGGACCTGTTATCTAACATGCTGCTTGTTGACCAGTCTGTTCTGTGTGTCTCTAGGACCTGTTATCTAACATGCTGCTTGTTGACCAGTCTGTTCTGTGTGTCTCTAGGACCTGTTATCTAACATGCTGCTTGTTGACCAGTCTGTTCTGTGTGCTCTAGGACCTGTTATCTAACATGCTGCTTGTTGACCAGTCTGTTCTGTGTGTCTCTAGGACCTGTTATCTAACATGCTGCTTGTTGACCAGTCTGTTCTGTGTGTCTCTAGGACCTGTTATCTAACATGCTGCTTGTTGACCAGTCTGTTCTGTGTGTCTCTAGGACCTGTTATCTAACATGCTGCTTGTTGACCAGTCTGTTCTGTGTGTCTCTAGGACCTGTTATCTAACATGCTGCTTGTTGACCAGTCTGTTCTGTGTGTCTCTAGGACCTGTTATCTAACATGCTGCTTGTTGACCAGTCTGTTCTGTGTGTCTCTAGGACCTGTTATCTAACATGCTGCTTGTTGACCAGTCTGTTCTGTGTGTCTCTAGGACCTGTTATCTAACATGCTGCTTGTTGACCAGTCTGTTCTGTGTGTCTCTAGGACCTGTTATCTAACATGCTGCTTGTTGACCAGTCGTGTTCTGTGTGTCTCTAGGACCTGTTATCTAACATGCTGCTTGTTGACCAGTCTGTTCTGTGTGTCTCTAGGACCTGTTATCTAACATGCTGCTTGTTGACCAGTCTGTTCTGTGTGTCTCTAGGACCTGTTATCTAACATGCTGCTTGTTGACCAGTCTGTTCTGTGTGTCTCTAGGACCTGTTATCTAACATGCTGCTTGTTGACCAGTCTGTTCTGTGTGTCTCTAGGACCTGTTATCTAACATGCTGCTTGTTGACCAGTCTGTTCTGTGTGTCTCTAGGACCTGTTATCTAACATGCTGCTTGTTGACCAGTCTGTTCTGTGTGTCTCTAGGACCTGTTATCTAACATGCTGCTTGTTGACCAGTCTGTTCTGTGTGTCTCTAGGACCTGTTATCTAACATGCTGCTTGTTGACCAGTCTGTTCTGTGTGTCTCTAGGACCTGTTATCTAACATGCTGCTTGTTGACCAGTCTGTTCTGTGTGTCTCTAGGACCTGTTATCTAACATGCTGCTTGTTGACCAGTCTGTTCTGTGTGTCTCTAGGACCTGTTATCTAACATGCTGCTTGTTGACCAGTCTGTTCTGTGTGTCTCTAGGACCTGTTATCTAACATGCTGCTTGTTGACCAGTCTGTTCTGTGTGTCTCTAGGACCTGTTATCTAACATGCTGCTTGTTGACCAGTCTGTTCTGTGTGTCTCTAGGACCTGTTATCTAACATGCTGCTTGTTGACCAGTCTGTTCTGTGTGTCTCTAGGACCTGTTATCTAACATGCTGCTTGTTGACCAGTCTGTTCTGTGTGTCTCTAGGACCTGTTATCTAACATGCTGCTTGTTGACCAGTCTGTTCTGTGTGTCTCTAGGACCTGTTATCTAACATGCTGCTTGTTGACCAGTCTGTTCTGTGTGTCTCTAGGACCTGTTATCTAACATGCTGCTTGTTGACCAGTCTGTTCTGTGTGTCTCTAGGACCTGTTATCTAACATGCTGCTTGTTGACCAGTCTGTTCTGTGTGTCTCTAGGACCTGTTATCTAACATGCTGCTTGTTGACCAGTCTGTTCTGTGTGTCTCTAGGACCTGTTATCTAACATGCTGCTTGTTGACCAGTCTGTTCTGTGTGTCTCTAGGACCTGTTATCTAACATGCTGCTTGTTGACCAGTCTGTTCTGTGTGTCTCTAGGACCTGTTATCTAACATGCTGCTTGTTGACCAGTCTGTTCTGTGTGTCTCTAGGACCTGTTATCTAACATGCTGCTTGTTGACCAGTCTGTTCTGTGTGTCTCTAGGACCTGTTATCTAACATGCTGCTTGTTGACCAGTCTGTTCTGTGTGTCTCTAGGACCTGTTATCTAACATGCTGCTTGTTGACCAGTCTGTTGTTCTGTGTGTCTCTAGGACCTGTTATCTAACATGCTGCTTGTTGACCAGTCTGTTCTGTGTGTCTCTAGGACCTGTTATCTAACATGCTGCTTGTTGACCAGTCTGTTCTGTGTGTCTCTAGGACCTGTTATCTAACATGCTGCTTGTTGACCAGTCTGTTCTGTGTGTCTCTAGGACCTGTTATCTAACATGCTGCTTGTTGACCAGTCTGTTCTGTGTGTCTCTAGGACCTGTTATCTAACATGCTGCTTGTTGACCAGTCTGTTCTGTGTGTCTCTAGGACCTGTTATCTAACATGCTGCTTGTTGACCAGTCTGTTCTGTGTGTCTCTAGGACCTGTTATCTAACATGCTGCTTGTTGACCAGTCTGTTCTGTGTGTCTCTAGGACCTGTTATCTAACATGCTGCTTGTTGACCAGTCTGTTCTGTGTGTCTCTAGGACCTGTTATCTAACATGCTGCTTGTTGACCAGTCTGTTCTGTGTGTCTCTAGGACCTGTTATCTAACATGCTGCTTGTTGACCAGTCTGTTCTGTGTGTCTCTAGGACCTGTTATCTAACATGCTGCTTGTTGACCAGTCTGTTCTGTGTGTCTCTAGGACCTGTTATCTAACATGCTGCTTGTTGACCAGTCTGTTCGTGTGTCTCTAGGACCTGTTATCTAACATGCTGCTTGTTGACCAGTCTGTTCTGTGTGTCTCTAGGACCTGTTATCTAACATGCTGCTTGTTGACCAGTCTGTTCTGTGTGTCTCTAGGACCTGTTATCTAACATGCTGCTTGTTGACCAGTCTGTTCTGTGTGTCTCTAGGACCTGTTATCTAACATGCTGCTTGTTGACCAGTCTGTTCTGTGTGTCTCTAGGACCTGTTATCTAACATGCTGCTTGTTGACCAGTCTGTTCTGTGTGTCTCTAGGACCTGTTATCTAACATGCTGCTTGTTGACCAGTCTGTTCTGTGTGTCTCTAGGACCTGTTATCTAACATGCTGCTTGTTGACCAGTCTGTTCTGTGTGTCTCTAGGACCTGTTATCTAACATGCTGCTTGTTGACCAGTCTGTTCTGTGTGTCTCTAGGACCTGTTATCTAACATGCTGCTTGTTGACCAGTCTGTTCTGTGTGTCTCTAGGACCTGTTATCTAACATGCTGCTTGTTGACCAGTCTGTTCTGTGTGTCTCTAGGACCTGTTATCTAACATGCTGCTTGTTGACCAGTCTGTTCTGTGTGTCTCTAGGACCTGTTATCTAACATGCTGCTTGTTGACCAGTCTGTTCTGTGTGTCTCTAGGACCTGTTATCTAACATGCTGCTTGTTGACCAGTCTGTTCTGTGTGTCTCTAGGACCTGTTATCTAACATGCTGCTTGTTGACCAGTCTGTTCTGTGTGTCTCTAGGACCTGTTATCTAACATGCTGCTTGTTGACCAGTCTGTTCTGTGTGTCTCTAGGACCTGTTATCTAACATGCTGCTTGTTGACCAGTCTGTTCTGTGTGTCTCTAGGACCTGTTATCTAACATGCTGCTTGTTGACCAGTCTGTTCTGTGTGTCTCTAGGACCTGTTATCTAACATGCTGCTTGTTGACCAGTCTGTTCTGTGTGTCTCTAGGACCTGTTATCTAACATGCTGCTTGTTGACCAGTCTGTTCTGTGTGTCTCTAGGACCTGTTATCTAACATGCTGCTTGTTGACCAGTCTGTTCTGTGTGTCTCTAGGACCTGTTATCTAACATGCTGCTTGTTGACCAGTCTGTTCTGTGTGTCTCTAGGACCTGTTATCTAACATGCTGCTTGTTGACCAGTCTGTTCTGTGTGTCTCTAGGACCTGTTATCTAACATGCTGCTTGTTGACCAGTCTGTTCTGTGTGTCTCTAGGACCTGTTATCTAACATGCTGCTTGTTGACCAGTCTGTTCTGTGTGTCTCTAGGACCTGTTATCTAACATGCTGCTTGTTGACCAGTCTGTTCTGTGTGTCTCTAGGACCTGTTATCTAACATGCTGCTTGTTGACCAGTCTGTTCTGTGTGTCTCTAGGACCTGTTATCTAACATGCTGCTTGTTGACCAGTCTGTTCTGTGTGTCTCTAGGACCTGTTATCTAACATGCTGCTTGTTGACCAGTCTGTTCTGTGTGTCTCTAGGACCTGTTATCTAACATGCTGCTTGTTGACCAGTCTGTTCTGTGTGTCTCTAGGACCTGTTATCTAACATGCTGCTTGTTGACCAGTCTGTTCTGTGTGTCTCTAGGACCTGTTATCTAACATGCTGCTTGTTGACCAGTCTGTTCTGTGTGTCTCTAGGACCTGTTATCTAACATGCTGCTTGTTGACCAGTCTGTTGTTCTGTGTGTCTCTAGGACCTGTTATCTAACATGCTGCTTGTTGACCAGTCTGTTCTGTGTGTCTCTAGGACCTGTTATCTAACATGCTGCTTGTTGACCAGTCTGTTCTGTGTGTCTCTAGGACCTGTTATCTAACATGCTGCTTGTTGACCAGTCTGTTCTGTGTGTCTCTAGGACCTGTTATCTAACATGCTGCTTGTTGACCAGTCTGTTCTGTGTGTCTCTAGGACCTGTTATCTAACATGCTGCTTGTTGACCAGTCTGTTCTGTGTGTCTCTAGGACCTGTTATCTAACATGCTGCTTGTTGACCAGTCTGTTCTGTGTGTCTCTAGGACCTGTTATCTAACATGCTGCTTGTTGACCAGTCTGTTCTGTGTGTCTCTAGGACCTGTTATCTAACATGCTGCTTGTTGACCAGTCTGTTCTGTGTGTCTCTAGGACCTGTTATCTAACATGCTGCTTGTTGACCAGTCTGTTCTGTGTGTCTCTAGGACCTGTTATCTAACATGCTGCTTGTTGACCAGTCTGTTCTGTGTGTCTCTAGGACCTGTTATCTAACATGCTGCTTGTTGACCAGTCTGTTCTGTGTGTCTCTAGGACCTGTTATCTAACATGCTGCTTGTTGACCAGTCTGTTCTGTGTGTCTCTAGGACCTGTTATCTAACATGCTGCTTGTTGACCAGTCTGTTCTGTGTGTCTCTAGGACCTGTTATCTAACATGCTGCTTGTTGACCAGTCTGTTCTGTGTGTCTCTAGGACCTGTTATCTAACATGCTGCTTGTTGACCAGTCTGTTCTGTGTGTCTCTAGGACCTGTTATCTAACATGCTGCTTGTTGACCAGTCTGTTCTGTGTGTCTCTAGGACCTGTTATCTAACATGCTGCTTGTTGACCAGTCTGTTCTGTGTGTCTCTAGGACCTGTTATCTAACATGCTGCTTGTTGACCAGTCTGTTCTGTGTGTCTCTAGGACCTGTTATCTAACATGCTGCTTGTTGACCAGTCTGTTCTGTGTGTCTCTAGGACCTGTTATCTAACATGCTGCTTGTTGACCAGTCTGTTCTGTGTGTCTCTAGGACCTGTTATCTAACATGCTGCTTGTTGACCAGTCTGTTCTGTGTGTCTCTAGGACCTGTTATCTAACATGCTGCTTGTTGACCAGTCTGTTCTGTGTGTCTCTAGGACCTGTTATCTAACATGCTGCTTGTTGACCAGTCTGTTCGTGTGTCTCTAGGACCTGTTATCTAACATGCTGCTTGTTGACCAGTCTGTTCTGTGTGTCTCTAGGACCTGTTATCTAACATGCTGCTTGTTGACCAGTCTGTTCTGTGTGTCTCTAGGACCTGTTATCTAACATGCTGCTTGTTGACCAGTCTGTTTCTGTGTGTCTCTAGGACCTGTTATCTAACATGCTGCTTGTTGACCAGTCTGTTCTGTGTGTCTCTAGGACCTGTTATCTAACATGCTGCTTGTTGACCAGTCTGTTCTGTGTGTCTCTAGGACCTGTTATCTAACATGCTGCTTGTTGACCAGTCTGTTCTGTGTGTCTCTAGGACCTGTTATCTAACATGCTGCTTGTTGACCAGTCTGTTCTGTGTGTCTCTAGGACCTGTTATCTAACATGCTGCTTGTTGACCAGTCTGTTCTGTGTGTCTCTAGGACCTGTTATCTAACATGCTGCTTGTTGACCAGTCTGTTCTGTGTGTCTCTAGGACCTGTTATCTAACATGCTGCTTGTTGACCAGTCTGTTCTGTGTGTCTCTAGGACCTGTTATCTAACATGCTGCTTGTTGACCAGTCTGTTCTGTGTGTCTCTAGGACCTGTTATCTAACATGCTGCTTGTTGACCAGTCTGTTCTGTGTGTCTCTAGGACCTGTTATCTAACATGCTGCTTGTTGACCAGTCTTGTTCTGTGTGTCTCTAGGACCTGTTATCTAACATGCTGCTTGTTGACCAGTCTGTTCTGTGTGTCTCTAGGACCTGTTATCTAACATGCTGCTTGTTGACCAGTCTGTTCTGTGTGTCTCTAGGACCTGTTATCTAACATGCTGCTTGTTGACCAGTCTGTTCTGTGTGTCTCTAGGACCTGTTATCTAACATGCTGCTTGTTGACCAGTCTGTTCTGTGTGTCTCTAGGACCTGTTATCTAACATGCTGCTTGTTGACCAGTCTGTTCTGTGTGTCTCTAGGACCTGTTATCTAACATGCTGCTTGTTGACCAGTCTGTTCTGTGTGTCTCTAGGACCTGTTATCTAACATGCTGCTTGTTGACCAGTCTGTTCTGTGTGTCTCTAGGACCTGTTATCTAACATGCTGCTTGTTGACCAGTCTGTTCTGTGTGTCTCTAGGACCTGTTATCTAACATGCTGCTTGTTGACCAGTCTGTTCTGTGTGTCTCTAGGACCTGTTATCTAACATGCTGCTTGTTGACCAGTCTGTTCTGTGTGTCTCTAGGACCTGTTATCTAACATGCTGCTTGTTGACCAGTCTGTTCTGTGTGTCTCTAGGACCTGTTATCTAACATGCTGCTTGTTGACCAGTCTGTTCTGTGTGTCTCTAGGACCTGTTATCTAACATGCTGCTTGTTGACCAGTCTGTTCTGTGTGTCTCTAGGACCTGTTATCTAACATGCTGCTTGTTGACCAGTCTGTTCTGTGTGTCTCTAGGACCTGTTATCTAACATGCTGCTTGTTGACCAGTCTGTTCTGTGTGTCTCTAGGACCTGTTATCTAACATGCTGCTTGTTGACCAGTCTGTTCTGTGTGTCTCTAGGACCTGTTATCTAACATGCTGCTTGTTGACCAGTCTGTTCTGTGTGTCTCTAGGACCTGTTATCTAACATGCTGCTTGTTGACCAGTCTGTTCTGTGTGTCTCTAGGACCTGTTATCTAACATGCTGCTTGTTGACCAGTCTGTTCTGTGTGTCTCTAGGACCTGTTATCTAACATGCTGCTTGTTGACCAGTCTGTTCTGTGTGTCTCTAGGACCTGTTATCTAACATGCTGCTTGTTGACCAGTCTGTTCTGTGTGTCTCTAGGACCTGTTATCTAACATGCTGCTTGTTGACCAGTCTGTTCTGTGTGTCTCTAGGACCTGTTATCTAACATGCTGCTTGTTGACCAGTCTGTTCTGTGTGTCTCTAGGACCTGTTATCTAACATGCTGCTTGTTGACCAGTCTGTTCTGTGTGTCTAGGACCTGTTATCTAACATGCTGCTTGTTGACCAGTCTGTTGTTCTGTGTGTCTCTAGGACCTGTTATCTAACATGCTGCTTGTTGACCAGTCTGTTCTGTGTGTCTCTAGGACCTGTTATCTAACATGCTGCTTGTTGACCAGTCTGTTCTGTGTGTCTCTAGGACCTGTTATCTAACATGCTGCTTGTTGACCAGTCTGTTCTGTGTGTCTCTAGGACCTGTTATCTAACATGCTGCTTGTTGACCAGTCTGTTCTGTGTGTCTCTAGGACCTGTTATCTAACATGCTGCTTGTTGACCAGTCTGTTCTGTGTGTCTCTAGGACCTGTTATCTAACATGCTGCTTGTTGACCAGTCTGTTCTGTGTGTCTCTAGGACCTGTTATCTAACATGCTGCTTGTTGACCAGTCTGTTCTGTGTGTCTCTAGGACCTGTTATCTAACATGCTGCTTGTTGACCAGTCTGTTCTGTGTGTCTCTAGGACCTGTTATCTAACATGCTGCTTGTTGACCAGTCTGTTCTGTGTGTCTCTAGGACCTGTTATCTAACATGCTGCTTGTTGACCAGTCTGTTCTGTGTGTCTCTAGGACCTGTTATCTAACATGCTGCTTGTTGACCAGTCTGTTCTGTGTGTCTCTAGGACCTGTTATCTAACATGCTGCTTGTTGACCAGTCTGTTCTGTGTGTCTCTAGGACCTGTTATCTAACATGCTGCTTGTTGACCAGTCTGTTCTGTGTGTCTCTAGGACCTGTTATCTAACATGCTGCTTGTTGACCAGTCTGTTCTGTGTGTCTCTAGGACCTGTTATCTAACATGCTGCTTGTTGACCAGTCTGTTCTGTGTGTCTCTAGGACCTGTTATCTAACATGCTGCTTGTTGACCAGTCTGTTCTGTGTGTCTCTAGGACCTGTTATCTAACATGCTGCTTGTTGACCAGTCTGTTCTGTGTGTCTCTAGGACCTGTTATCTAACATGCTGCTTGTTGACCAGTCTGTTCTGTGTGTCTCTAGGACCTGTTATCTAACATGCTGCTTGTTGACCAGTCTGTTCTGTGTGTCTCTAGGACCTGTTATCTAACATGCTGCTTGTTGACCAGTCTGTTCTGTGTGTCTCTAGGACCTGTTATCTAACATGCTGCTTGTTGACCAGTCTGTTCTGTGTGTCTCTAGGACCTGTTATCTAACATGCTGCTTGTTGACCAGTCTGTTCTGTGTGTCTCTAGGACCTGTTATCTAACATGCTGCTTGTTGACCAGTCTGTTCTGTGTGTCTCTAGGACCTGTTATCTAACATGCTGCTTGTTGACCAGTCTGTTCTGTGTGTCTCTAGGACCTGTTATCTAACATGCTGCTTGTTGACCAGTCTGTTCTGTGTGTCTCTAGGACCTGTTATCTAACATGCTGCTTGTTGACCAGTCTGTTCTGTGTGTCTCTAGGACCTGTTATCTAACATGCTGCTTGTTGACCAGTCTGTTCTGTGTGTCTCTAGGACCTGTTATCTAACATGCTGCTTGTTGACCAGTCTGTTCTGTGTGTCTCTAGGACCTGTTATCTAACATGCTGCTTGTTGACCAGTCTGTTCTGTGTGTCTCTAGGACCTGTTATCTAACATGCTGCTTGTTGACCAGTCTGTTCTGTGTGTCTCTAGGACCTGTTATCTAACATGCTGCTTGTTGACCAGTCTGTTCTGTGTGTCTCTAGGACCTGTTATCTAACATGCTGCTTGTTGACCAGTCTGTTCTGTGTGTCTCTAGGACCTGTTATCTAACATGCTGCTTGTTGACCAGTCTGTTCTGTGTGTCTCTAGGACCTGTTATCTAACATGCTGCTTGTTGACCAGTCTGTTCTGTGTGTCTCTAGGACCTGTTATCTAACATGCTGCTTGTTGACCAGTCTGTTCTGTGTGTCTCTAGGACCTGTTATCTAACATGCTGCTTGTTGACCAGTCTGTTCTGTGTGTCTCTAGGACCTGTTATCTAACATGCTGCTTGTTGACCAGTCTGTTCTGTGTGTCTCTAGGACCTGTTATCTAACATGCTGCTTGTTGACCAGTCTGTTCTGTGTGTCTCTAGGACCTGTTATCTAACATGCTGCTTGTTGACCAGTCTGTTCTGTGTGTCTCTAGGACCTGTTATCTAACATGCTGCTTGTTGACCAGTCTGTTCTGTGTGTCTCTAGGACCTGTTATCTAACATGCTGCTTGTTGACCAGTCTGTTCTGTGTGTCTCTAGGACCTGTTATCTAACATGCTGCTTGTTGACCAGTCTGTTCTGTGTGTCTCTAGGACCTGTTATCTAACATGCTGCTTGTTGACCAGTCTGTTCTGTGTGTCTCTAGGACCTGTTATCTAACATGCTGCTTGTTGACCAGTCTGTTCTGTGTGTCTCTAGGACCTGTTATCTAACATGCTGCTTGTTGACCAGTCTGTTCTGTGTGTCTCTAGGACCTGTTATCTAACATGCTGCTTGTTGACCAGTCTGTTCTGTGTGTCTCTAGGACCTGTTATCTAACATGCTGCTTGTTGACCAGTCTGTTCTGTGTGTCTCTAGGACCTGTTATCTAACATGCTGCTTGTTGACCAGTCTGTTCTGTGTGTCTCTAGGACCTGTTATCTAACATGCTGCTTGTTGACCAGTCTGTTCTGTGGGTCTCTAGGACCTGTTATCTAACATGCTGCTTGTTGACCAGTCTGTTCTGTGTGTCTCTAGGACCCGTTATCTAACATGCTGCTTGTTGACCAGTCTGTTCTGTGTGTCTCTAGGACCTGTTATCTAACATGCTGCTTGTTGACCAGTCTGTTCTGTGTGTCTCTAGGGACCTGTTATCTAACATGCTGCTTGTTGACCAGTCTGTTCTGTGTGTCTCTAGGACCTGTTATCTAACATGCTGCTTGTTGACCAGTCTGTTCTGTGTGTCTCTAGGACCTGTTATCTAACATGCTGCTTGTTGACCAGTCTGTTCTGTGTGTCTCTAGGACCTGTTATCTAACATGCTGCTTGTTGACCAGTCTGTTCTGTGTGTCTCTAGGACCTGTTATCTAACATGCTGCTTGTTGACCAGTCTGTTCTGTGTGTCTCTAGGACCTGTTATCTAACATGCTGCTTGTTGACCAGTCTGTTCTGTGTGTCTCTAGGACCTGTTATCTAACATGCTGCTTGTTGACCAGTCTGTTCTGTGTGTCTCTAGGACCTGTTATCTAACATGCTGCTTGTTGACCAGTCTGTTCTGTGTGTCTCTAGGACCTGTTATCTAACATGCTGCTTGTTGACCAGTCTGTTCTGTGTGTCTCTAGGACCTGTTATCTAACATGCTGCTTGTTGACCAGTCTGTTCTGTGTGTCTCTAGGACCTGTTATCTAACATGCTGCTTGTTGACCAGTCTGTTCTGTGTGTCTCTAGGACCTGTTATCTAACATGCTGCTTGTTGACCAGTCTGTTCTGTGTGTCTCTAGGACCTGTTATCTAACATGCTGCTTGTTGACCAGTCTGTTCTGTGTGTCTCTAGGACCTGTTATCTAACATGCTGCTTGTTGACCAGTCTGTTCTGTGTGTCTCTAGGACCTGTTATCTAACATGCTGCTTGTTGACCAGTCTGTTCTGTGTGTCTCTAGGACCTGTTATCTAACATGCTGCTTGTTGACCAGTCTGTTCTGTGTGTCTCTAGGACCTGTTATCTAACATGCTGCTTGTTGACCAGTCTGTTCTGTGTGTCTCTAGGACCTGTTATCTAACATGCTGCTTGTTGACCAGTCTGTTCTGTGTGTCTCTAGGACCTGTTATCTAACATGCTGCTTGTTGACCAGTCTGTTCTGTGTGTCTCTAGGACCTGTTATCTAACATGCTGCTTGTTGACCAGTCTGTTCTGTGTGTCTCTAGGACCTGTTATCTAACATGCTGCTTGTTGACCAGTCTGTTCTGTGTGTCTCTAGGACCTGTTATCTAACATGCTGCTTGTTGACCAGTCTGTTGTTCTGTGTGTCTCTAGGACCTGTTATCTAACATGCTGCTTGTTGACCAGTCTGTTCTGTGTGTCTCTAGGACCTGTTATCTAACATGCTGCTTGTTGACCAGTCTGTTCTGTGTGTCTCTAGGACCTGTTATCTAACATGCTGCTTGTTGACCAGTCTGTTCTGTGTGTCTCTAGGACCTGTTATCTAACATGCTGCTTGTTGACCAGTCTGTTCTGTGTGTCTCTAGGACCTGTTATCTAACATGCTGCTTGTTGACCAGTCTGTTCTGTGTGTGCTCTAGGACCTGTTATCTAACATGCTGCTTGTTGACCAGTCTGTTCTGTGTGTCTCTAGGACCTGTTATCTAACATGCTGCTTGTTGACCAGTCTGTTCTGTGTGTCTCTAGGACCTGTTATCTAACATGCTGCTTGTTGACCAGTCTGTTCTGTGTGTCTCTAGGACCTGTTATCTAACATGCTGCTTGTTGACCAGTCTGTTCTGTGTGTCTCTAGGACCTGTTATCTAACATGCTGCTTGTTGACCAGTCTGTTCTGTGTGTCTCTAGGACCTGTTATCTAACATGCTGCTTGTTGACCAGTCTGTTCTGTGTGTCTCTAGGACCTGTTATCTAACATGCTGCTTGTTGACCAGTCTGTTCTGTGTCTCTAGGACCTGTTATCTAACATGCTGCTTGTTGACCAGTCTGTTCTGTGTGTCTCTAGGACCTGTTATCTAACATGCTGCTTGTTGACCAGTCTGTTCTGTGTGTCTCTAGGACCTGTTATCTAACATGCTGCTTGTTGACCAGTCTGTTCTGTGTGTCTCTAGGACCTGTTATCTAACATGCTGCTTGTTGACCAGTCTGTTCTGTGTGTCTCTAGGACCTGTTATCTAACATGCTGCTTGTTGACCAGTCTGTTCTGTGTGTCTCTAGGACCTGTTATCTAACATGCTGCTTGTTGACCAGTCTGTTCTGTGTGTCTCTAGGACCTGTTATCTAACATGCTGCTTGTTGACCAGTCTGTTCTGTGTGTTCTAGGACCTGTTATCTAACATGCTGCTTGTTGACCAGTCTGTTCTGTGTGTCTCTAGGACCTGTTATCTAACATGCTGCTTGTTGACCAGTCTGTTCTGTGTGTCTCTAGGACCTGTGATCTAACATGCTGCTTGTTGACCAGTCTGTTCTGTGTGTCTCTAGGACCTGTTATCTAACATGCTGCTTGTTGACCAGTCTGTTCTGTGTGTCTCTAGGACCTGTTATCTAACATGCTGCTTGTTGACCAGTCTGTTCTGTGTGTCTCTAGGACCTGTTATCTAACATGCTGCTTGTTGACCAGTCTGTTCTGTGTGTTCTAGGACCTGTTATCTAACATGCTGCTTGTTGACCAGTCTGTTCTGTGTGTCTCTAGGACCTGTTATCTAACATGCTGCTTGTTGACCAGTCTGTTCTGTGTGTCTCTAGGACCTGTTATCTAACATGCTGCTTGTTGACCAGTCTGTTCTGTGTGTCTCTAGGACCTGTTATCTAACATGCTGCTTGTTGACCAGTCTGTTCTGTGTGTCTCTAGGACCTGTTATCTAACATGCTGCTTGTTGACCAGTCTGTTCTGTGTGTCTCTAGGACCTGTTATCTAACATGCTGCTTGTTGACCAGTCTGTTCTGTGTGTCTCTAGGACCTGTTATCTAACATGCTGCTTGTTGACCAGTCTGTTCTGTGTGTCTCTAGGACCTGTTATCTAACATGCTGCTTGTTGACCAGTCTGTTCTGTGTGTCTCTAGGACCTGTTATCTAACATGCTGCTTGTTGACCAGTCTGTTCTGTGTGTCTCTAGGACCTGTTATCTAACATGCTGCTTGTTGACCAGTCTGTTCTGTGTGTCTCTAGGACCTGTTATCTAACATGCTGCTTGTTGACCAGTCTGTTCTGTGTGTCTCTAGGACCTGTTATCTAACATGCTGCTTGTTGACCAGTCTGTTCTGTGTGTCTCTAGGACCTGTTATCTAACATGCTGCTTGTTGACCAGTCTGTTCTGTGTGTCTCTAGGACCTGTTATCTAACATGCTGCTTGTTGACCAGTCTGTTCTGTGTGTCTCTAGGACCTGTTATCTAACATGCTGCTTGTTGACCAGTCTGTTCTGTGTGTCTCTAGGACCTGTTATCTAACATGCTGCTTGTTGACCAGTCTGTTCTGTGTGTCTCTAGGACCTGTTATCTAACATGCTGCTTGTTGACCAGTCTGTTCTGTGTGTCTCTAGGACCTGTTATCTAACATGCTGCTTGTTGACCAGTCTGTTCTGTGTGTCTCTAGGACCTGTTATCTAACATGCTGCTTGTTGACCAGTCTGTTCTGTGTGTCTCTAGGACCTGTTATCTAACATGCTGCTTGTTGACCAGTCTGTTCTGTGTGTCTCTAGGACCTGTTATCTAACATGCTGCTTGTTGACCAGTCTGTTCTGTGTGTCTCTAGGACCTGTTATCTAACATGCTGCTTGTTGACCAGTCTGTTCTGTGTGTCTCTAGGACCTGTTATCTAACATGCTGCTTGTTGACCAGTCTGTTCTGTGTGTCTCTAGGACCTGTTATCTAACATGCTGCTTGTTGACCAGTCTGTTCTGTGTGTCTCTAGGACCTGTTATCTAACATGCTGCTTGTTGACCAGTCTGTTCTGTGTGTCTCTAGGACCTGTTATCTAACATGCTGCTTGTTGACCAGTCTGTTCTGTGTGTCTCTAGGACCTGTTATCTAACATGCTGCTTGTTGACCAGTCTGTTCTGTGTGTCTCTAGGACCTGTTATCTAACATGCTGCTTGTTGACCAGTCTGTTCTGTGTGTCTCTAGGACCTGTTATCTAACATGCTGCTTGTTGACCAGTCTGTTCTGTGTGTCTCTAGGACCTGTTATCTAACATGCTGCTTGTTGACCAGTCTGTTCTGTGTGTCTCTAGGACCTGTTATCTAACATGCTGCTTGTTGACCAGTCTGTTCTGTGTGTCTCTAGGACCTGTTATCTAACATGCTGCTTGTTGACCAGTCTGTTCTGTGTGTCTCTAGGACCTGTTATCTAACATGCTGCTTGTTGACCAGTCTGTTCTGTGTGTCTCTAGGACCTGTTATCTAACATGCTGCTTGTTGACCAGTCTGTTGTTCTGTGTGTCTCTAGGACCTGTTATCTAACATGCTGCTTGTTGACCAGTCTGTTCTGTGTGTCTCTAGGACCTGTTATCTAACATGCTGCTTGTTGACCAGTCTGTTCTGTGTGTCTCTAGGACCTGTTATCTAACATGCTGCTTGTTGACCAGTCTGTTTCTGTGTGTCTCTAGGACCTGTTATCTAACATGCTGCTTGTTGACCAGTCTGTTCTGTGTGTCTCTAGGACCTGTTATCTAACATGCTGCTTGTTGACCAGTCTGTTCTGTGTGTCTCTAGGACCTGTTATCTAACATGCTGCTTGTTGACCAGT
This sequence comes from Coregonus clupeaformis, assembly GCF_020615455.1. Taxonomy (NCBI): domain Eukaryota; kingdom Metazoa; phylum Chordata; class Actinopteri; order Salmoniformes; family Salmonidae; genus Coregonus; species Coregonus clupeaformis. The sequence goes on from NW_025533665.1 coordinate 251,064, forward strand.
CTGTTCTGTGTGTCTCTAGGACCTGTTATCTAACATGCTGCTTGTTGACCAGTCTGTTCTGTGTGTCTCTAGGACCTGTTATCTAACATGCTGCTTGTTGACCAGTCTGTTCTGTGTGTCTCTAGGACCTGTTATCTAACATGCTGCTTGTTGACCAGTCTGTTCTGTGTGTCTCTAGGACCTGTTATCTAACATGCTGCTTGTTGACCAGTCTGTTCTGTGTGTCTCTAGGACCTGTTATCTAACATGCTGCTTGTTGACCAGTCTGTTCTGTGTGTCTCTAGGACCTGTTATCTAACATGCTGCTTGTTGACCAGTCTGTTCTGTGTGTCTCTAGGACCTGTTATCTAACATGCTGCTTGTTGACCAGTCTGTTCTGTGTGTCTCTAGGACCTGTTATCTAACATGCTGCTTGTTGACCAGTCTGTTGTGTGTGTCTCTAGGACCTGTTATCTAACATGCTGCTTGTTGACCAGTCTGTTCTGTGTGTCTCTAGGACCTGTTATCTAACATGCTGCTTGTTGACCAGTCGTGTTCTGTGTGTCTCTAGGACCTGTTATCTAACATGCTGCTTGTTGACCAGTCTGTTCTGTGTGTCTCTAGGACCTGTTATCTAACATGCTGCTTGTTGACCAGTCTGTTCTGTGTGTCTCTAGGACCTGTTATCTAACATGCTGCTTGTTGACCAGTCTGTTCTGTGTGTCTCTAGGACCTGTTATCTAACATGCTGCTTGTTGACCAGTCTGTTCTGTGTGTCTCTAGGACCTGTTATCTAACATGCTGCTTGTTGACCAGTCTGTTCTGTGTGTCTCTAGGACCTGTTATCTAACATGCTGCTTGTTGACCAGTCTGTTCTGTGTGTCTCTAGGACCTGTTATCTAACATGCTGCTTGTTGACCAGTCTGTTCTGTGTGTCTCTAGGACCTGTTATCTAACATGCTGCTTGTTGACCAGTCTGTTCTGTGTGTCTCTAGGACCTGTTATCTAACATGCTGCTTGTTGACCAGTCTGTTCTGTGTGTCTCTAGGACCTGTTATCTAACATGCTGCTTGTTGACCAGTCTGTTCTGTGTGTCTCTAGGACCTGTTATCTAACATGCTGCTTGTTGACCAGTCTGTTCTGTGTGTCTCTAGGACCTGTTATCTAACATGCTGCTTGTTGACCAGTCTGTTCTGTGTGTCTCTAGGACCTGTTATCTAACATGCTGCTTGTTGACCAGTCTGTTCTGTGTGTCTCTAGGACCTGTTATCTAACATGCTGCTTGTTGACCAGTCTGTTGTTCTGTGTGTCTCTAGGACCTGTTATCTAACATGCTGCTTGTTGACCAGTCTGTTCTGTGTGTCTAGGACCTTCCACTACATGCTTTGATCCGCACCAGCATTCAGCTCAGGTAGATACGCACACGTTCCACACTTAGCTCGCACGCCACGACGCACCACACCTCGTTAAGGTAACACACACACACGCCACGACGCACCACACCTCGTTAAGGTAACACACACACACGCCACGACGCACCACACCTCGTTAAGGTAACACACACACACCACGACGCACCACACCTCGTTAAGGTAACACACACACACACCACGACGCATTACACCTCGTTAAGGTAACACACACACACACACGGCACACGAACACCTGCGTTAAGGTAACACACACACACACCACGACGCACTACACCTCGTTAAGGTAACCACACACACACACCACGACGCACCACACCTCGTTAAGGTAACACACACACACCACGACGCATTACACCTCGTTAAGGTAACACACACACACACCACGACGCACCACACCTCGTTAAGGTAACACACACACACACCACGACGCACCACACCTCGTTAAGGTAACACACACACACACCACGACGCACCACACCTCGTTAAGGTAACACACACACACACCACGACGCATTACACCTCGTTAAGGTAACACACACACACACACCACGACGCACCACACCTCGTTAAGGTAACACACACACACACACCACGACGCACCACACCTCGTTAAGGTAACACACACACACACCACGACGCACCACACCTCGTTAAGGTAACACACACACACACACCACGACGCACCACACCTCGTTAAGGTACACACACACACACACCACGACGCACCACACCTCGTTAAGGTAAACACACACACACACCACGACGCACCACACCTCGTTAAGGTAACACACACACACACCACGACGCACCACACCTCGTTAAGGTAACACACACACACACCACGACGCACCACACCTCGTTAAGGTAACACACACACACACCACGACGCACCACACCTCGTTAAGGTAACACACACACACACCACGACGCACCACACCTCGTTAAGGTAACACACACACACACCACGACGCACCACACCTCGTTAAGGTAACACACACACACACCACGACGCATTACACCTCGTTAAGGTAACACACACACACACCACGACGCACCACACCTCGTTAAGGTAACACACACCACGACGCACCACACCTCGTTAAGGTAACACACTAACACACACACACACACACACACACCAGTTTTGGTGATTGGGTAAGGAAAGAGAGAATGTCATATTGTCTAGTTATTGTATGGGATTCATGATCAAGCGCTAACTGTTTTTCTGCGTGTGCGTTCATAAATTCACTCTGGCAATCTTCTCCGAAATCAGAGCACTCAGGTTTGTGTGCCAGAGCGCAGAATAATTGAGGAATTTATGAACGCCCAACACCCATTGAATTCGACCGGTGTCAGTAAACATGGGCAAAGAAATGTAATTTCATTGTTGCCACAATAATGCAGTTTGTCACTAACCTGTCTTGATAACATGAAAACAGTCTAACCAGCTCTGCAAGGGCGAGTAAAATGGTCAGAGTGAGGTGTTCTCTCATTTGTCTGGAAGTAGCTAGCTAGCTAGACCACATTAGCCAGTTCGCTATGGTGATTGGAACGGTAACGTTGGAGGGTTAAGAGGGGTAAGGTTAGGGTTAGGAAGGGTAAAGTTAGGGTTAGGAAGGGTAAAGTTAGGGTTAGGAAGGGTAAAGTTTTAGGGTTAGGAAGGGTAACGTTTTAGGGTTAGGAAGGGTAACGTTTTAGGTTTAGGAAGGGTAACGTTTTAGGTTTAGGAAGGGTAACGTTTTAGGTTTAGGAAGGGTAACGTTTTAGGTTTAGGAAGGGTAACGTTAGACGGTTTAGGAAGGGTAACGTTAGACGGTTAGGAAGCGTACAGTTAGGGTTAGGAAGGGTAACGTTTTAGGGTTAGGAAGGGTAACGTTTTAGGGTTAGGAAGGGTAACGTTTTAGGGTTAGGAAGGGTAACGTTAGGGTTAGGAAGGGTAAAGTTTTAGGGTTAGGAAGGGTAAAGTTTTAGGGTTAGGAAGGGTAACGTTAGGGTTAGGAAGGGTAAAGTTTTAGGGTTAGGAAGGGTAAAGTTGGAGGGTTAGGAAGGGTAACGTTAGACGGTTAGGAAGGGTAACGTTTTAGGGTTAGGAAGGGTAACGTTTTAGGGTTAGGAAGGGTAACGTTAGACGGTTAGGAAGGGTAACGTTTTAGGGTTAGGAAGGGTAACGTTTTAGGGTTAGGAAGGGAAATGTTTTAGGGTTAGGAAGGGTAACGTTAGGGTTAGGAAGGGTAACGTTTTAGGGTTAGGAAGGGTAACGTTTTAGGGTTAGGAAGGGTAACGTTGGAGGGTTAGGAAGGGTACAGTTATAGGATTAGAAAGGGTACAGTTATAGTTTTAGGGTTAGGAAGAGTGAAGTTTTAGGGTTAGGAAGGGTAACGTTTTAGGGTTAGGAAGGGTAAAGTTTTAGGGTTAGGAAGGGTAACGTTAGGGTTAGGAAGGGTAAAGTTTTAGGGTTAGGAAGGGTAAAGTTGGAGGGTTAGGAAGGGTAACGTTAGACGGTTAGGAAGGGTAACGTTTTAGGGTTAGGAAGGGTAACGTTTTAGGGTTAGGAAGGGTAACGTTAGACGGTTAGGAAGGGTAACGTTTAGGGTTAGGAAGGGTAACGTTTTAGGGTTAGGAAGGGAAATGTTTTAGGGTTAGGAAGGGTAACGTTAGGGTTAGGAAGGGTAACGCTTTTAGGGTTAGGAAGGGTAACGTTTAGGGTTAGGAAGGGGTAACGTTGGAGGGTTAGGAAGGGTACAGTTATAGGATTAGAAAGGGTACAGTTATAGTTTTAGGGTTAGGAAGAGTGAAGTTTTAGGGTTAGGAAGGGTAACGTTTTAGGGTTAGGAAGGGTAACGTTAGAGGGTTATGAAGGGTAACTTTTTAGGTTTAGGAAGGGTAACGTTTTAGGGTTAGGAAGGGTGAAGTTTTAGGGTTAGAAAGGGTCAAGTTTTAGGGTTAGGAAGGGTAAAGTTTTAGGGTTAGGAAGGGTAAAGTTTTAGGTTTAGGAAGGGTAACGTTAGACGGTTAGGAATGGTAACGTTAGACGGTTAGGAAGGGTAAAGTTTTAGGGTTAGGAAGGGTAAAGTTTTAGGGTTAGGAAGGGTAAAGTTAGGGTTAGGACTGTCAACCCCTTTAGCCAGTTAACTTGGTGCTTGACTGTCAACCCCTTTAGCTATGGTGTTTGACTGCCAACTTTTTTAGCCAGTTAGCCTTTGTGTTTGACTGCCAACTTTTTTAGCCAGTTAGCTATGGCGCTTGACTGTCAACGCCATTAGCCAGTTAACTATGGTGCTTGACTGTCAACCCTAGTCTTTAAGCGGAGGGGCCCAGAGCACACTAGAGGCAATTTACCAATGCACCCTGTGTTTCTGTGTGTTTGGGAGGGGTGACAGAAGAGAGAAATGCAATGAACTAACTGATCCTGTGTTTCTGTTTGTGTTTCCTGTGTAGGGAGCGATGGCAGCTACCTACTCTGCTCTGGGTCATAAGACGTGTCAACCAGTTCTGGAGCCGGTAGCTGCTTCTAGCCTGGCACAGAGACGCAACATGAAGAAACTCACCTCTATTGACATGTAACACTCACACCTCTGCCCCAGCCTTCCACTCCCCCAGCCTTCTACTCCCCCATCCCCAGCCTTCCACTCCCCCATCCCCAGCCTTCCACTCCCCCAGCCTTCCACTCCCCCATCCCCAGCCTTCCACTCCCCCAGCCTTCCACCTCCCCAGCCCCAGCCTTCCACTCCCCCATACCCAGCCTTACACTGCCCCATCCCCAGCCTTCCACTCCCCCAATCCCAGCCTTCTACTCCCCCTGCCCCAGCCTTCCACTTCCCCAGCCCCAGCCTTCCACTCCCCCAGCCTCCACTTCCCCAGCCCCAGCCTTCCACTCCCCCAATCCCAGCCTTCCACTCCCCCAATCACAGCCTTCCACTTCCCCAGCCTTCTACTTCCCCAGCCCCAGCCTTCCACTTCCCCAGCCCCAGCCTTCCACTTCCCCAGCCCCAGCCTTCCACTTCCCCAGCCTTCCACCTCCCCATCCCCAGCCTCCCCCAGCCCCAGCCTTCCACTTCCCCAGCCTTCCACCTCCCCATCCCCAGCCTCCCCCAGCCCCAGCCTTCCACCTCCCCATCCCCAGCCTTCCACTTCCCCAGCCCCAGCCTTCCACTTCCCCAGCCTTCCACTTCCCCAGCCTTCCACCTCCCCATCCCCAGCCTCCCCCAGCCCCAGCCTTCCACTTCCCCAGCCTTCCACCTCCCCATCCCCAGCCTCCCCCAGCCCCAGCCCAGACAACCTCCATCCCTGAGAGACACCAACACATATCTGTTACAGCTGAGAGACCCACTCTGATGGTTTATTTTCTCCCCTCTGTCAAATGCTCGTTCTCTCTCTCTTTCTCTCTTTGTCTCTCTTAGAGGAAGACAAGCGCCAGCGGATACTGTAGTTCACTGTGATAGGTCGATCCTAATCTGCTTAACTAAACTGTGCACCCCCCCACCTCTCACCCCCGCTCTTCTCTCATCTCTCTTTTCTTCCCTTTGCTATGCTCTCACTGCTCTCCCTCTCTCTCTCCCTCCCCATCCCTTATTCTCTCTCTCTCTCTCTCCCTCCCCATCCCTTATTCTCACTCCTCTCTCTCTCTCCTCTCTCTCTCTCTCCTCTCTCCCTCTCTATCTCTCTCCTCTCTCTCCTCTGTCTCCCTCCTTTCTCTCTCTCCTCTGTCTCCCTCTCTCTCTCTCCCTCCCCATCCCTTATTCTCTCTCTCTCTCTCTCCCTCCCCATCCCTTATTCTCACTCCTCTCTCTCGCTCTCTCTCTCCTCTCTCTCTCTCCTCTCTCTCTCTCCTCTCTCTCTCTCTCTCCTCTCTCCCTCTCTATCTCTCTCCTCTCTCTCCTCTGTCTCCCTCCTTTCTCTCTCTCCTCTGTCTCCCTCTCTCTCTCTCTCTCTCTGTCTCCCTCTCTCTGTCTCCCTCTCTCTCCTCTCTCTCTGTCTCTTTCTCTCCTCTCTCCCTCTGTCTCCCTCTCTCTCCTCTGTTGTAATGATGTTACTTCCACCTCCACACCTCTGACTCTGTAGGCTGAAGATGAAGATAGACTCTGTCTGATCCCTGACTGTGACTGTGATCATGAAGATGTACTCTGGTAAAATAAAAGATAAAATCAAACAAACAAACATAAAAACTACAACAACAGGTCAATGAGGAGGAGATGATGATGGTGGTGCTGTTGGGTTATTTCTGTGAGGGGGGTGAGATGGGGGAAGGGGAGTGTCTGTGTGTGGGAAGAGACTTACAGAGAAGCTGAATTACAAAACAGATCATTTCCATGACTCTTCTAAGACATTGTGGAAATTGTACCATATTGTATTTATTTCATTTATAAAATTCTATTTTTCTTTCAAGTTCTGTATATATTTCCATTAAAGATCATTATTGCCATGGGTCCACTGCCTCCTCTGTTGCTGTGTTTAACTTCACTTTGTGTCTATACTGTGTGTTAAAGGAATTACAGAGCCTTTACAAAGTCTTCAAAGCCCTTGACCTAATCCACATTTTGTTGTTTTCAGCCTGAATTCAAAATTGATTAAATAGTTTTTTTCTCACCCATCTACACACAATACCACATAATGACAGTGAAAACGTTTTGAGAATTGTTTGCGGATTTATTGAAAATGAAAAACAGAAATATCTAATTTACATAACTACTCACACCCCTGAGTCAATACATGTTAGAATCACCTTTGGCAGCGATTACAGCTGTGAGTCTTTCTGGGTAAGTCTCTAAGAGCTTTGCACTCCTGGATTGTACGATATTCGCACATTATTCTTTTAAAAATTCTTCAAGCTCTGTCAAGTTGGTTGTTGATCAATGCTAGACAGTCATTTTCAAGTCTTGCCATAGATCTTCAAACCAATTTGTCAGCACTGTAACTAGGCCCCTCAGGAACATTCAATGTCGTTTTGGTAAGCAACTCCAGTGTATATTTGGCCTTGTGTTTTAGGTTATTGTCCTGCGTAAATATAAATTAATCTCCAAGTGTTTGTTGGAAAGCAGACTGAACCAGGTATTCCTCAAATATTTTGCATGTGCTTAGCTCTTTTTATAAAAATAAAAAAAACTCCCTACTCCTTGCCGAAAACAAGCATATCCATAACATGATGCAGCCACCACCATGCTTGAAAATATGAAGTGTGATATTCAGTGTTGTTGGATTTGCCAGAAACATAACGCTTTGTATTCTGGACATAAAGTACGTTTTCTTTGTCACATTTTAGCAGTTTTACTTTAGTGGCTTATTGCAAACAGGATGCATGTTTTGGAATATTTGTATTCTGTACATGATTTGTTCTTTTCACTTTGTCATTTAGGTTAGTAATTTGGAGTAACTACAATGTTGTTGATCCATCCTCAGTTTTCTCCTATCACAGCCATTAAACGCTGCAACTGTTTTAAAGTCACCATTGGCCTCATGGTGAAATCCCTGACTGGTTTCCTTCCTCACCGGCAACTGAGTTAGGAAGTATGCCTGTATCTTTGTAGTGACTGGGTGTATTGATACACCAATTACTGAGTTGTGTCCCTGTCTGATGACATATACAGTGAGGGAAAAAAGTATTTGATCCCCTGTTGATTTTGTACGTTTGCCCACTGACAAAGACATGATCAGTCTATAATTTTAATGGTAGGTTTATTTGAACAGTGAGAGACAGAATAACAACAAACAAATCCAGAAAAACGCATGTCAAATTTTATAAATTGATTTGCATTTTAATAAGGGAAATAAGTATTTGACCCCTCTCATTCAGAAAGAATTCTGGCTCCCAGGTGTCTTTTATACAGGTAACGAGCTGAGATTAGGAGCACACACTTAAAGGGAGTGCTCCTAATCTCAGCTTGTTACCTGTTTAAAAGACACCTGTCCACAGAAGCTATCAATCAATCAGATTTCAAACTCTCCACCATGGCCAAGACCAAAGAGCTCTCCAAGGTTGTCAGGGACAAGATTGTAGACCTACACAAGGCTGGAATGGGCTACAAGACCATCGCCAAGCAGCTTGGTTAGAAGGTGACAACAGTTGGTGCGATTATTCGCAAATGGAAGAAACACAAAATAACTGTCAATCTCCCTCGGCCTGGGGCTCCATGCAAGATCTCACCTCGTGGAGTTGCAATGATCATGAGAACGGTGAGGAATCAGCCCAGAACTACACGGGAGGATCTTGTCAATGATCTCAAGGCAGCTGGGACCATAGTCACCAATAATAATATAATAATATGCCATTTAGCAGACACTTTTATCCAAAGCGACTTACAGTCATGCGTGCATACATTTTTGTGTATGGGTGGTCCCGGGGATCGAACCCACTACCTTGGCGTTACAAGCGCCGTGCTCTACCAGCTGAGCTACAGAGGACCACCACCAAGAAAACAATTGGTAACACACCACACCGTGAAGGACTGAAATCCTGCAGCACCCTCAAGGTCCCCCTGCTCAAGAAAGCACATATACAGGGCCGTCTGAAGTTTGCCAATGAACATCTGAATGATTCAGAGGAGAACTGGGTGAAAGTGTTGTGGTCAGATGAGACCAAAATCGAGGTCTTTGGCATCAACTCAACTCGCTGTGTTTGGAGGAGGAGGAATGCTGCCTATGACCCGAAGAACACCACCCCCACCGTCAAACATGGAGGTGGAAACATTATGCTTTGGGGGTGTTTTTCTGCTAAGGGGACAGGACAACTTCACCGCATCAAAGGGACGATGGACGGGGCCATGTACCGTTAAATCTTGGAAGAGAACCTCCTTCCCTCAGCCAGGGCATTGAAAATGGGTCGTGGATGGGTATTCCAGCATGACAATGACCCAAAACACACGGCCAATGCAACAAAGGAGTGGCTCAAGAAGAAGTGGTCCTCTGTAGCTCAATTGGTAGAGCATGGCACTTGTAACACCAGGGTAGTGGGTTCGATCCCCGGGACCACCCATACGTAAAAATGGATGCACACATGACTGTAAGTCGCTTTGGATAAAAGCGTCTGCTAAATGGCATATTAATATATTAACGTCCTGGAGTGGCCTAGCCAGTCTGCAGACCTTAATCCCATAGAAAATCTGTGGAGGGAGCTGAAGGTTCGAGTTGCCAAACGTCAGCCTCGAAACCTTAATGACTTGGAGAAGATCGGCAAAGAGGAGTGGAACAAAATCCCTCCTGAGATGTGTGCAAACCTGGTGGCCAACTACAAGAAACATCTGACCTCTGTGATTGCCAACAAGGGTTTTGCCACCAAGTACTAAGTCATGTTTTGCAGAGGGGTCAAATACTTATTTCCCTCATTAAAATGCAAATCAATTTATAACATTTTTGACATGCGTTTTTCTGTCTCTCACTGTTCAAATAAACCTACCATTAAAATTATAGACTGATCATGTCTTTGTCAGTGGGCAAACGTACAAAATCAGCAGGGGATCAAATACTTATTTCCCTCACTGTAGGTTCATATTACTGAGGTGTGTCCCTGTCTGATGACATTGAGGTTCATGTTACCTTGGTGTGTCCCCGTCTGATGACATCTAGGTTCATATTACTGCGGTGTGTCCCTGTCTGATGACATCTAGGTTTATATTACTGAGGTGTGTCCCTGTCTGATGACATCTAGGTTCATATTACTGAGGTGTGTCCCTGTCTGATGACATCTAGGTTCATATTACTGAGGTGTGTCCCTGTCTGATGACATCTAGGTTCATATTACTGAGGTATGTCCCTGTCTGATGACATCTAGGTTCATATTACTGAGGTGTGTCCCTGTCTGATGACATCTAGGTTCATATTACTGAGGTGTGTCCCTGTCTGATGACATCTAGGTTCATATTACTGAGGTATGTCCCTGTCTGATGACATCTAGGTTCATATTACTGAGGTATGTCCCTGTCTGATGACATCTAGGTTCATATTACTGAGGTGTGTCCCTGTCTGATGACATCTAGGTTCATATTACTGAGGTGTGTCCCTGTCTGATGACATCTAGGTTCATATTACTGTCCCTGTCTGATGACATCTAGGTTCATATTACTGTCCCTGTCTGATGACATCTAGGTTCAGATTATTGAGGTGTGTCCCCCTCTGATGACATCTAGGTTCACAATACTGAGGTGTGTCCCCCTCTGATGACATCTAGGTTCATATTACTGAAGTGTGTCCCCCTCTGATGACATCTAGGTTAATATTACTGTCCCTGTCTGATGACATCTAGGTTCATATTACTGAGGTATGTCCCTGTCTGATGAGATCTAGGTTCAGATTATTGAGGTGTGTCCCTGTCTGATGACATCAGGGTTCATATTACTGAGGTGTGTCCCCGTCTGATGACATCTAGGTTCATATTACTGCGGTATGTCCCTGTCTGATGACATCTAGGTTCATATTACTGTCCCTGTCTGATGAGATCTAGGTTCAGATTATTGAGGTGTGTCCCTGTCTGATGACATCTAGGTTCATATTACTGCGGTGTGTCCCCCTCTGATGATCCTAGGTTCATATTACTGAGGTGTGTCCCTGTCTGATGACATTTAGGTTCATATTACTGAGGTGTGTCCCTGTCTGATGACATCTAGGTTCATATTACTGAGGTGTGTCCCTGTCTGATGACATCTAGGTTCAGATTATTGAGGTGTGTCCCTGTCTGATGAGATCTAGGTTCAGATTATTGAGGTGTGTCCCCCTCTGATGATCCTAGGTTCATATTACTGAGGTGTGTCCCTGTCTGATGACATTTAGGTTCATATTACTGAGGTGTGTCCCTGTCTGATGACATCTAGGTTCATATTACTGAGGTGTGTCCCTGTCTGATGACATCTAGGTTCATATTACTGTCCCTGTCTGATGACATCTAGGTTCATATTACTGTCCCTGTCTGATGACATCTAGGTTCAGATTATTGAGGTGTGTCCCTGTCTGATGACATCTAGGTTCACAATACTGAGGTGTGTCCCCCTCTGATGACATCTAGGTTCACAATACTGAGGTGTGTCCCCCTCTGATGACATCTAGGTTCATATTACTGAAGTGTGTCCCCCTCTGATGACATCTAGGTTAATATTACTGTCCCTGTCTGATGACATCTAGGTTCATATTACTGAGGTATGTCCCTGTCTGATGAGATCTAGGTTCAGATTATTGAGGTGTGTCCCTGTCTGATGACATCTAGGTTCATATTACTGAGGTGTGTCCCCGTCTGATGACATCTAGGTTCATATTACTGCGGTGTGTCCCTGTCTGATGACATCTAGGTTCATATTACTGTCCCTGTCTGATGAGATCTAGGTTCAGATTATTGAGGTGTGTCCCTGTCTGATGACATCTAGGGTCATATTACTGAGGTATGTCCCTGTCTGATGACATCTAGGTTCAAATTACTGAGGTATGTCCCTGTCTGATGACATCTAGGTTCAAATTACTGCGGTATGTCCCTGTCTGATGACATTTAGGTTTATGTTACCTTGGTGTGTCCCCGTCTGATGACATCTAGGTTCATATTATTGAGGTGTGTCCCTGTCTGATGACATCTAGGTTCATATTATTGAGGTGTGTCCCTGTCTGATGACATCTAGGTTCATATTACTGAGGTGTGTCCCTGTCTGATGACATCTAGGTTCATATTACTGCGGTGTGTCCCTGTCTGATGACATCTAGGTTCATATTACTGAGGTGTGTCCCTGTCTGATGACATCTAGGTTCATATTACTGAAGTGTGTCCCTGTCTGATGACATCTAGGTTCATATTATTGAGGTGTGTCCCTGTCTGATGACATCTAGGTTCATATTATTGAGGTGTGTCCCTGTCTGATGACATCTAGGTTCACAATACTGAGGTGTGTCCCCCTCTGATGACATCTAGGTTCATATTACTGAAGTGTGTCCCCCTCTGATGACATCTAGGTTAATATTACTGTCCCTGTCTGATGACATCTAGGTTCATATTACTGAGGTATGTCCCTGTCTGATAACATCTAGGTTCATATTACTGAGGTTTGTCCCTGTCTGATGACATCTAGGTTCATATTACTGAGGTGTGTCCCTGTCTGATGACATCTAGGTTCATATTACTGAGGTATGTCCCTGTCTGATGACATCTAGGTTCACAATAATGAGGTGTGTCCCTGTCTGATGACATCTAGGTTAATATTACTGAGGTATGTCCCTGTCTGATGACATCTAGGTTCATATTACTGAGGTGTGTCCCTGTCTGATGACATCTAGGTTCATATTACTGAGGTATGTCCCTGTCTGATGACATCTAGGTTCACAATAATGAGGTGTGTCCCTGTCTGATGACATCTAGGTTCATATTACTAAGGTGTGTCCCTGTCTGATGACATCTAGGTTCATATTACTGTCCCTGTCTGATGACATCTAGGTTCATATTACTGAGGTTTGTCCCTGTCTGATGACATCTAGGTTCACAATAATGAGGTGTGTCCCTGTCTGATGACATGTAAATGTAAATGTAATGACATCTAGGTTCACAATAATGAGGTGTGTCCCTGTCTGATGACATCTAGGTTCACAATAATGAGGTGTGTCCCTGTCTGATGACATCTAGGTTCATATTACTGAGGTGTGTCCCTGTCTGATGACATCTAGGTTCATATTATTGAGGTGTGTCCCTGTCTGATGACATCTAGGTTCACAACACTGAGGTGTGTCCCCCTCTGATGACATCTAGGTTCATATTACTGAAGTGTGTCCCCCTCTGATGACATCTAGGTTAATATTACTGTCCCTGTCTGATGACATCTAGGTTCATATTACTGAGGTATGTCCCTGTCTGATGACATCTAGGTTCATATTACTGAGGTTTGTCCCTGTCTGATGACATCTAGGTTCATATTACTGAGGTGTGTCCCTGTCTGATGACATCTAGGTTCATATTACTGAGGTATGTCCCTGTCTGATGACATCTAGGTTCACAATAATGAGGTGTGTCCCTGTCTGATGACATCTAGGTTCATATTACTGAGGTATGTCCCTGTCTGATGACATCTAGGTTCATATTACTGAGGTGTGTCCCTGTCTGATGACATCTAGGTTCATATTACTGAGGTATGTCCCTGTCTGATGACATCTAGGTTCACAATAATGAGGTGTGTCCCTGTCTGATGACATCTAGGTTCATATTACTAAGGTGTGTCCCTGTCTGATGACATCTAGGTTCATATTACTGTCCCTGTCTGATGACATCTAGGTTCATATTACTGAGGTTTGTCCCTGTCTGATGACATCTAGGTTCACAATAATGAGGTGTGTCCCTGTCTGATGACATGTAAATGTAAATGTAATGACATCTAGGTTCACAATAATGAGGTGTGTCCCTGTCTGATGACATCTAGGTTCACAATAATGAGGTGTGTCCCTGTCTGATGACATCTAGGTTCATATTACTGAGGTGTGTCCCTGTCTGATGAAATTTAGGTTCATATTACTGAGGTTTGTCCTTGTCTGATGACATCTAGGTTCATATTACTGAGGTATGTCCCTGTCTGATGACATATTGGTTCATATTGCTGAAGTGTGTCCCTGTCTGATGACATCTAGGTTCACAATAATGAGGTGTGTCCCTGTCTGATGACATCTAGGTTCATATTACTGAGGTGTGTCCCTGTCTGATGACATCTAGGTTCATATTACTGTCCCTGTCTGATGACATCTAGGTTCATATTACTGTCCCTGTCTGATGACATCTAGGTTCAGATTATTGAGGTGTGTCCCTGTCTGATGACATCTAGGTTCACAATACTGAGGTGTGTCCCCCTCTGATGACATCTAGGTTAACAATACTGAGGTGTGTCCCCCTCTGATGACATCTAGGTTCATATTACTGAAGTGTGTCCCCCTCTGATGACATCTAGGTTAATATTACTGTCCCTGTCTGATGACATCTAGGTTCATATTACTGAGGTATGTCCCTGTCTGATGAGATCTAGGTTCAGATTATTGAGGTGTGTCCCTGTCTGATGACATCTAGGTTCATATTACTGAGGTGTGTCCCCGTCTGATGACATCTAGGTTCATATTACTGCGGTGTGTCCCTGTCTGATGACATCTAGGTTCATATTACTGTCCCTGTCTGATGAGATCTAGGTTCAGATTATTGAGGTGTGTCCCTGTCTGATGACATCTAGGTTCATATTACTGAGGTGTGTCCCTGTCTGATGATATCTAGGTTCACAATACTGAGGTGTGTCCCCCTCTGATGACATCTAGGTTCATATTACTGAGGTGTGTCCCTGTCTGATGACATTTAGGTTCATGTTACCTTGGTGTGTCCCCGTCTGATGACATCTAGGTTCATATTACTGCGGTGTGTCCCTGTCTGATGACATCTAGGTTCATATTACTGAGGTGTGTCCCTGTCTGATGACATCTAGGTTCATATTACTGAGGTGTGTCCCTGTCTGATGACATCTAGGTTCATATTACTGCGGTGTGTCCCTGTCTGATGACATCTAGGTTAATATTACTGAGGTGTGTCCCTGTCTGATGACATCTAGGTTCATATTACTGAAGTGTGTCCCTGTCTGATGACATCTAGGTTCATATTACTGAGGTGTGTCCCTGTCTGATGACATCTAGGTTCATATTATTGAGGTGTGTCCCTGTCTGATGACATCTAGGGTTCACAATACTGAGGTGTGTCCCCCTCTGATGACATCTAGGTTCATATTACTGAAGTGTGTCCCCCTCTGATGACATCTAGGTTAATATTACTGTCCCTGTCTGATGACATCTAGGTTCATATTACTGAGGTATGTCCCTGTCTGATGACATCTAGGTTCATATTACTGAGGTTTGTCCCTGTCTGATGACATCTAGGTTCATATTACTGAGGTGTGTCCCTGTCTGATGACATCTAGGTTCATATTACTGAGGTATGTCCCTGTCTGATGACATCTAGGTTCACAATAATGAGGTGTGTCCCTGTCTGATGACATCTAGGTTCATATTACTGAGGTGTGTCCCTGTCTGATGACATCTAGGTTAATATTACTGAGGTATGTCCCTGTCTGATGACATCTAGGTTCATATTACTGAGGTGTGTCCCTGTCTGATGACATCTAGGTTCATATTACTGAGGTATGTCCCTGTCTGATGACATCTAGGTTCACAATAATGAGGTGTGTCCCTGTCTGATGACATCTAGGTTCATATTACTAAGGTGTGTCCCTGTCTGATGACATCTAGGTTCATATTACTGTCCCTGTCTGATGACATCTAGGTTCATATTACTGAGGTTTGTCCCTGTCTGATGACATCTAGGTTCACAATAATGAGGTGTGTCCCTGTCTGATGACATGTAAATGTAAATGTAATGACATCTAGGTTCACAATAATGAGGTGTGTCCCTGTCTGATGACATCTAGGTTCACAATAATGAGGTGTGTCCCTGTCTGATGACATCTAGGTTCATATTACTGAGGTGTGTCCCTGTCTGATGAAATTTAGGTTCATATTACTGAGGTTTGTCCTTGTCTGATGACATCTAGGTTCATATTACTGAGGTATGTCCCTGTCTTATGACATATTGGTTCATATTGCTGAAGTGTGTCCCTGTCTGATGACATCTAGGTTCACAATAATGAGGTGTGTCCCTATCTGATGAGATCTAGGTTCATATTACTGAGGTATGTCCCTGTCTGATGACATATTGGTTCATATTGCTGAAGTGTGTCCCTGTCTGATGACATCTAGGTTCATATTATTGAGGGTGTGTCCCTGTCTGATGACATCTAGGTTCATATTGCTGAGGTTTGTCCCTGTCTGATGACATCTAGGTTCACAATAATGAGGTGTGTCCCTATCTGATGAGATCTAGGTTCATATTGCTGAGGTTTGTCCCTGTCTGATGACATCTAGGTTCACAATAATGAGGTATGTCCCTGTCTGATGACATCTAGCTTCATATAGTGAGGTATGTCCCTGTCTGATGACATCTAGGTTCATATTATTGAGGTGTGTCCCTGTCTGATGACATCTAGCTTCATATTACTGAAGTGTATCCCTGTCTGATGACATCTAGCTTCATATAGTGAGGTATGTCCCTGTCTGATGACATCTAGGTTCATATTACTGAGGTGTGTCCCTGTCTGATGACATCTAGGTTCATATTACTGAAGTGTGTCCCTGTCTGATGACATTTAGGTTCATTTTACAGAGGTTTGTCCCTGTCTGATGACATGTAGGTTCATATTACTGAGGTGTGTCCCTGTCTGATGACATCTAGGTTCATATTACTGAAGTGTGTCCCTGTCTGATGACATTTAGGTTCATTTTACAGAGGTTTGTCCCTGTCTGATGACATCTAGGTTCATATTACTGAAGTGTGTCCCTGTCTGATGACATTTAGGTTCATTTTACAGAGGTTTGTCCCTGTCTGATGACATCTAGGTTCATATTACTGAGGTGTGTCCCTGTCTGATGACATCTAGGTTCAGATTATTGAGGTGTGTCCCTGTCTGATGACATCTAGGTTCATATTACTGAGGTATGTCCCTGTCTGATGACATCTTGGTTCATATTACTGAGGTGTGTCCCTGTCTGATGACATCTAGGTTCATATTACTGAGGTTTGTCCCTGTCTGATGACATTTAGGTTCATTTACAGAGTTGTGTCCTTTTCTGATGACATCTAGGTTCATATTACTGAGGTCTGTCCCTTTCTGATGACATCTAGGTTCATATTACTGTCCCTGTCTGATGACATTTAGGTTCATATTACTGAGGTCTGTCCCTTTCTGATGACATCTAGGTTCATATTACTGTCCCTGTCTGATGACATCTAGGTTCATATTAATGAAGTTTTTCCTTGTCTGATGACATCTAGGTTCAGATTAATGATGAATGTCCCTGTCTGATGACATCTAGGTTCATATTACTGCGGTGTGTCCCTGTCTGATGACATCTAGGTTCATATTAATGAAGTTTTTCCTTGTCTGATGACATCTAGGTTCAGATTAATGATGAATGTCCCTGTCTGATGACATCTAGGTTCATATTACTGAGGTGTGTCCCTGTCTGATGACATCTAGGTTCATATTACTGAGGTGTGTCCCTGTCTGATGACATCTGAGTTTATATTACTGAAGTGTGTCCTTGTCTGATGACATCTAGGTTAATATTACTTAGGTTTGTCCCTGTCTGATGACATCTAGGGTCATATTACTGAGGTATGTCCGTGTCTGATGACATCTATGTTCATATTACTGAGGTGTGTCCATGTCTGATGACATCTAGGTTCATATTACTGAGGTGTGTCCCTGTCTGATGACATCTACGTTCAAATTACTGAGGTATGTCCCTGTCTGATGACATCTAGGTTCATATTACTGTCCCTGTCTGATGACATCTAGGTTCATATTAATGAAGTTTTTCCTTGTCTGATGACATATAGGTTCACAATAATGAGGTTTGTCCCTGTCTGATGACATCTAGGTTCATATTACTGTCCCTGTCTGATGACATCTAGGTTCATATTAATGAAGTTTTTCCTTGTCTGATGACATCTAGGTTCAGATTAATGATGAATGTCCCTGTCTGATGACATTGAGGTTCATATTACTGAGGTGTGTCCCTGTCTGATGACATTGAGGTTCATATTACTGAGGTGTGTCCCTGTCTGATGACATCGAGGTTCATATTAAAGAGGTGTGTCCCTGTCTGATGACATATACGTTCAAATTACTGAGGTATGTCCCTGTCTGATGACATCTAGGTTCATATTACTGTCCCTGTCTGATGACATCTAGGTTCATATTACTGAGGTGTGTCCCTGTCTGATGACATCTAGGTTAATATTACTGTCCCTGTCTGATGACATCTAGGTTCATATTACTGAGGTATGTCCCTGTCTGATGACATCTAGGTTCATATTACTGAGGTGTGTCCCTGTCTGATGACATCTAGGTTCAGATTATTGAGGTGTGTCCCCATCTGATGACATCTAGGGTTATATTACTAAGGTGTGTCCCTGTCTGATGACATCTGAGTTTATATTACTGAAGTGTGTCCTTGTCTGATGACATCTAGGTTAATATTACTTAGGTTTGTCCCTGTCTGATGACATCTAGGGTCATATTACTGAGGTATGTCCCTGTCTGATAACATCTAGGTTCATATTACTGAGGTATGTCCCTGTCTGATGACATCTAGGTTCATATTACTGATGTGTGTCCTGTCTGATGACATCTAGGGTCATATTACTGAGGTATGTCCCTGTCTGATAACATCTAGGTTCATATTACTGAGGTATGTCCCTGTCTGATGACATCTAGGTTAATATTACTTAGGTTTGTCCCTGTCTGATGACATCTAGGTTCATATTACTGAGGTATGTCCCTGTCTGATGACATCTAGGTTCATATTACTGATGTGTGTCCCTGTCTGATGACATCTAGGTTCATATTACTGAGGTGTGTCCCTGTCTGATGACATCTAGGTTAATATTACTGTCCCTGTCTGATGACATCTAGGTTCAAATTACTGAGGTGTGTCCATGTCTGATGACATCTAGGTTCATAATACTGAAGTGTGTCCCTGTCTGATGACATCTAGGTTCAGATTATTGAGGTGTGTCCCTGTCTGATGACATCTAGGTTCAAATTACTGAGGTGTGTCCCTGTCTGATGACATCTAGGTTCAAATTACTGAGGTGTGTCCCTGTCTGATGACATCTAGGTTAATATTACTGTCCCTGTCTGATGACATCTAGGTTCATATTACTGAGGTGTGTCCCTGTCTGATGACATCTAGGTTCATATTACTGTCCCTGTCTGATGACATCTAGGTTCATATTACTGAGGTGTGTCCCTGTCTGATGACATCTAGGTTCATATTACTGAGGTGTGTCCCTGTCTGATGACATTTAGGTTCATATTACTGTCCCTGTCTGATGACATCTAGGTTCATATTAATGAAGTTTTTCCGTGTCTGATGACATCTAGGTTCAGATTAATGATGAATGTCCCTGTCTGATGACATCTAGGTTCATATTACTAAGGTGTGTCCCTGTCTGATGACATCTAGGTTCATATTACTGCGGTGTGTCCCTGTCTGATTATATCTAGGTTCATATTACTAAGGTGTGTCCCTGTCTGATGACATCTAGGTTCATATTACTGAGGTGTGTCCCTGTCTGATTATATCTAGGTTCATATTACTAAGGTGTGTCCCTGTCTGATGACATCTAGGTTCATATTACTGAGGTGTGTCCCTGTCTGATGACATCTAGGTTCATGTTAATGAGGTGTGTCCCTGTCTGATTATATCTAGGTTCATATTACTAAGGTGTGTCCCTGTCTGATGACATCTAGGTTCATATTACTGAGGTGTGTCCCTGTCTGATTATATCTAGGTTCATATTACTAAGGTGTGTCCCTGTCTGATGACATCTAGGTTAATATTACTTTCCCTGTCTGATGACATCTAGGTTCATATTAATGAAGTTTTTCCTTGTCTGATGACATCTAGGTTCAGATTAATGATGAATGTCCCTGTCTGATGACATCTAGGTTCATATTACTGAGGTGTGTCCCTGTCTGATGACATCTAGGTTCATATTACTTAGGTTTGTCCCTGTCTGATGACATCTGAGTTTATATTACTGAAGTGTGTCCTTGTCTGATGACATTTAGGTTAATATTACTGTCCCTGTCTGATGACATCTAGGTTCATATTACTGAGGTGTGTCCCTGTTTGATGACATTTAGGTTCATTTTATAGAGGTTTGTCCCTGTCTGATGACATCTAGCTTCATATTACTGAGGTGTGTCCCTGTCTGATGACATCTAGGTTAATATTACTTAGGTTTGTCCCTGTCTGATGACATCTAGGTTCATATTATTGAGGTGTGTCCCTGTCTGATGACATCTAGGTTCATATTACTGAGGTGTGTCCCTGTCTGATGACATCTAGGTTCATATTACTGAGGTATGTCCCTGTCTGATGACATCTAGGTTCATATTACTGAGGTTTGTTCCTTTCTGATGACATCTAGGTTCATAATACTGAGGTTTGTCCCTGTCTGATGACATTTAGGTTCATTTTACAGAGTTGTGTCCTTTTCTGATGACATCTAGGTTCACATTACTGAGGTCTGTCCCTTTCTGATGATAATAATAATAATAATATGCCATTTAGCAGACGCTTTTATCCAAAGCGACTTACAGTCATGCGTGCATACATTTTTTTGTGTATGGGGTGGTCCCGGGGATTGAACCCACTACCGTTGCGTTACAAGCGCCGTGCTCTACCAGCTGAGCTAGAGAGGACCACATGATGACATCTAGGTTCATATTACTGTCCCTGTCTGATGACATTTAGGTTCATATTACTGAGGTCTGTCCCTTTCTGATGACATCTAGGTTCATATTACTGTCCCTGTCTGATGACATCTAGGTTCATATTAATGAAGTTTTTCCTTGTCTGATGACATCTAGGTTCAGATTAATGATGAATGTCCCTGTCTGATGACATCTAGGTTCATATTACTGCGGTGTGTCCCTGTCTGATGACATCTAGGTTCATATTAATGAAGTTTTTCCTTGTCTGATGACATCTAGGTTCAGATTAATGATGAATGTCCCTGTCTGATGACATCTAGTTTCATATTACTGAGGTGTGTCCCTGTCTGATGACATCTAGGTTTATATTACTGAAGTGTGTCCTTGTCTGATGACATCTAGGTTAATATTACTTAGGTTTGTCCCTGTCTGATGACATCTAGGTTCATATTACTGAGGTATGTCCCTGTCTGATGACATCTAGGTTCATATTACAGAGGTGTGTCCCTGTCTGATGACATCTAGGTTCAAATTACTGAGGTATGTCCCTGTCTGATGACATCTAGGTTCATATTACTGAGGTATGTCCCTGTCTGATGACATCTAGGTTCATATTACTGTCCCTGTCTGATGACATCTAGGTTCATATTACTGAGGTGTGTCCCTGTCTGATGACATCTAGGTTAATATTACTGTCCCTGTCTGATGACATCTAGGTTCATATTACTGAGGTATGTCCCTGTCTGATGACATCTAGGTTCATATTACTGAGGTGTGTCCCTGTCTGATGACATCTAGGTTCATATTACTGTCCCTGTCTGATGACATCTAGGTTCATATTACTGAGGTGTGTCCCTGTCTGATGACATCTAGGTTCATATTACTGAGGTGTGTCCCTGTCTGATGACATCTAGGTTAATATTACTGTCCCTGTCTGATGACATCTAGGTTCATATTACTGAGGTATGTCCCTGTCTGATGACATCTAGGTTCATATTACTGAGGTGTGTCCCTGTCTGATGACATCTAGGTTAATATTACTGTCCCTGTCTGATGACATCTAGGTTCATATTAATGAAGTTTTTCCTTGTCTGATGACATCTAGGTTCAGATTAATGATGAATGTCCCTGTCTGATGACATCTAGGGTCATATTACTAAGGTGTGTCCCTGTCTGATGACATCTGAGTTTATATTACTGAAGTGTGTCCTTGTCTGATGACATCTAGGTTCATATTACTGATGTGTGTCCCTGTCTGATGACATCTAGGTTCACAATAATGAGGTGTGTCCCTGTCTGATGACATCTAGGTTCATATTACTGCGGTGTGTCCCTGTCTGATGACATCTAGGTTCATATTACTGTCCCTGTCTGATGAGATCTAGGTTCAGATTATTGAGGTGTGTCCCTGTCTGATGACATCTAGGTTCATATTACTGAGGTGTGTCCCTGTCTGATGACATCTAGGTTCACAATACTGAGGTGTGTCCCCCTCTGATGACATCTAGGTTCATATTACTGAGGTGTGTCCCTGTCTGATGACATTTAGGTTCATGTTACCTTGGTGTGTCCCCGTCTGATGACATCTAGGTTCATATTACTGCGGTGTGTCCCTGTCTGATGACATCTAGGTTCATATTACTGAGGTGTGTCCCTGTCTGATGACATCTAGGTTCATATTACTGAGGTGTGTCCCTGTCTGATGACATCTAGGTTCATATTACTGCGGTGTGTCCCTGTCTGATGACATCTAGGTTAATATTACTGAGGTGTGTCCCTGTCTGATGACATCTAGGTTCATATTACTGAAGTGTGTCCCTGTCTGATGACATCTAGGTTCATATTACTGAGGTGTGTCCCTGTCTGATGACATCTAGGTTCATATTATTGAGGTGTGTCCCTGTCTGATGACATCTAGGTTCACAATACTGAGGTGTGTCCCCCTCTGATGACATCTAGGTTCATATTACTGAAGTGTGTCCCCCTCTGATGACATCTAGGTTAATATTACTGTCCCTGTCTGATGACATCTAGGTTCATATTACTGAGGTATGTCCCTGTCTGATGACATCTAGGTTCATATTACTGAGGTTTGTCCCTGTCTGATGACATCTAGGTTCATATTACTGAGGTGTGTCCCTGTCTGATGACATCTAGGTTCATATTACTGAGGTATGTCCCTGTCTGATGACATCTAGGTTCACAATAATGAGGTGTGTCCCTGTCTGATGACATCTAGGTTCATATTACTGAGGTGTGTCCTGTCTGATGACATCTAGGTTAATATTACTGAGGTATGTCCCTGTCTGATGACATCTAGGTTCATATTACTGAGGTGTGTCCCTGTCTGATGACATCTAGGTTCATATTACTGAGGTATGTCCCTGTCTGATGACATCTAGGTTCACAATAATGAGGTGTGTCCCTGTCTGATGACATCTAGGTTCATATTACTAAGGTGTGTCCCTGTCTGATGACATCTAGGTTCATATTACTGTCCCTGTCTGATGACATCTAGGTTCATATTACTGAGGTTTGTCCCTGTCTGATGACATCTAGGTTCACAATAATGAGGTGTGTCCCTGTCTGATGACATGTAAATGTAAATGTAATGACATCTAGGTTCACAATA
This sequence comes from Coregonus clupeaformis, assembly GCF_020615455.1. Classification (NCBI taxonomy): domain Eukaryota; kingdom Metazoa; phylum Chordata; class Actinopteri; order Salmoniformes; family Salmonidae; genus Coregonus; species Coregonus clupeaformis. Next base: position 274,424 of record NW_025533665.1, read on the forward strand.
ATGAGGTGTGTCCCTGTCTGATGACATCTAGGTTCACAATAATGAGGTGTGTCCCTGTCTGATGACATCTAGGTTCATATTACTGAGGTGTGTCCCTGTCTGATGAAATTTAGGTTCATATTACTGAGGTTTGTCCTTGTCTGATGACATCTAGGTTCATATTACTGAGGTATGTCCCTGTCTGATGACATATTGGTTCATATTGCTGAAGTGTGTCCCTGTCTGATGACATCTAGGTTCACAATAATGAGGTGTGTCCCTGTCTGATGACATCTAGGTTCATATTACTGAGGTGTGTCCCTGTCTGATGACATCTAGGTTCATATAAATGTCCCTGTCTGATGACATCTAGGTTCATATTACTGTCCCTGTCTGATGACATCTAGGTTCAGATTATTGAGGTGTGTCCCTGTCTGATGACATCTAGGTTCACAATACTGAGGTGTGTCCCCCTCTGATGACATCTAGGTTCACAATACTGAGGTGTGTCCCCCTCTGATGACATCTATGTTCATATTACTGAAGTGTGTCCCCCTCTGATGACATCTAGGTTAATATTACTGTCCCTGTCTGATGACATCTAGGTTCATATTACTGAGGTATGTCCCTGTCTGATGAGATCTAGGTTCAGATTATTGAGGTGTGTCCCTGTCTGATGACATCTAGGTTCATATTACTGAGGTGTGTCCCCGTCTGATGACATCTAGGTTCATATTACTGCGGTGTGTCCCTGTCTGATGACATCTAGGTTCATATTACTGTCCCTGTCTGATGAGATCTAGGTTCAGATTATTGAGGTGTGTCCCTGTCTGATGACATCTAGGTTCATATTACTGAGGTGTGTCCCTGTCTGATGACATCTAGGTTCACAATACTGAGGTGTGTCCCCCTCTGATGACATCTAGGTTCATATTACTGAGGTGTGTCCCTGTCTGATGACATTTAGGTTCATGTTACCTTGGTGTGTCCCCGTCTGATGACATCTAGGTTCATATTACTGCGGTGTGTCCCTGTCTGATGACATCTAGGTTCATATTACTGAGGTGTGTCCCTGTCTGATGACATCTAGGTTCATATTACTGAGGTGTGTCCCTGTCTGATGACATCTAGGTTCATATTACTGCGGTGTGTCCCTGTCTGATGACATCTAGGTTAATATTACTGAGGTGTGTCCCTGTCTGATGACATCTAGATACATATTACTGAAGTGTGTCCCTGTCTGATGACATCTAGGTTCATATTACTGAGGTGTGTCCCTGTCTGATGACATCTAGGTTCATATTATTGAGGTGTGTCCCTGTCTGATGACATCTAGGTTCACAATACTGAGGTGTGTCCCCCTCTGATGACATCTAGGTTCATATTACTGAAGTGTGTCCCCCTCTGATGACATCTAGGTTAATATTACTGTCCCTGTCTGATGACATCTAGGTTCATATTACTGAGGTATGTCCCTGTCTGATGACATCTAGGTTCATATTACTGAGGTTTGTCCCTGTCTGATGACATCTAGGTTCATATTACTGAGGTGTGTCCCTGTCTGATGACATCTAGGTTCATATTACTGAGGTATGTCCCTGTCTGATGACATCTAGGTTCACAATAATGAGGTGTGTCCCTGTCTGATGACATCTAGGTTCATATTACTGAGGTGTGTCCCTGTCTGATGACATCTAGGTTAATATTACTGAGGTATGTCCCTGTCTGATGACATCTAGGTTCATATTACTGAGGTGTGTCCCTGTCTGATGACATCTAGGTTCATATTACTGAGGTATGTCCCTGTCTGATGACATCTAGGTTCACAATAATGAGGTGTGTCCCTGTCTGATGACATCTAGGTTCATATTACTAAGGTGTGTCCCTGTCTGATGACATCTAGGTTCATATTACTGTCCCTGTCTGATGACATCTAGGTTCATATTACTGAGGTTTGTCCCTGTCTGATGACATCTAGGTTCACAATAATGAGGTGTGTCCCTGTCTGATGACATGTAAATGTAAATGTAATGACATCTAGGTTCACAATAATGAGGTGTGTCCCTGTCTGATGACATCTAGGTTCACAATAATGAGGTGTGTCCCTGTCTGATGACATCTAGGTTCATATTACTGAGGTGTGTCCCTGTCTGATGAAATTTAGGTTCATATTACTGAGGTTTGTCCTTGTCTGATGACATCTAGGTTCATATTACTGAGGTATGTCCCTGTCTGATGACATATTGGTTCATATTGCTGAAGTGTGTCCCTGTCTGATGACATCTAGGTTCACAATAATGAGGTGTGTCCCTATCTGATGAGATCTAGGTTCATATTACTGAGGTATGTCCCTGTCTGATGACATATTGGTTCATATTGCTGAAGTGTGTCCCTGTCTGATGACATCTAGGTTCATATTATTGAGGTGTGTCCCTGTCTGATGACATCTAGGTTCATATTGCTGAGGTTTGTCCCTGTCTGATGACATCTAGGTTCACAATAATGAGGTGTGTCCCTATCTGATGAGATCTAGGTTCATATTGCTGAGGTTTGTCCCTGTCTGATGACATCTAGGTTCACAATAATGAGGTATGTCCCTGTCTGATGACATCTAGCTTCATATAGTGAGGTATGTCCCTGTCTGATGACATCTAGGTTCATATTATTGAGGTGTGTCCCTGTCTGATGACATCTAGCTTCATATAGTGAGGTATGTCCCTGTCTGATGACATCTAGGCTCATATTACTGAAGTGTATCCCTGTCTGATGACATCTAGCTTCATATAGTGAGGTATGTCCCTGTCTGATGACATTTAGGTTCATTTTACAGAGGTTTGTCCCTGTCTGATGACATCTAGGTTCATATTACTGAGGTGTGTCCCTGTCTGATGACATCTAGGTTCATATTACTGAAGTGTGTCCCTGTCTGATGACATTTAGGTTCATTTTCCAGAGGTTTGTCCCTGTCTGATGACATCTAGGTTCATATTACTGAAGTGTGTCACTGTCTGATGACATTTAGGTTCATTTTACAGAGGTTTGTCCCTGTCTGATGACATCTAGGTTCATATTACTGAGGTGTGTCCCTGTCTGATGACATCTAGGTTCAGATTATTGAGGTGTGTCCCTGTCTGATGACATCTAGGTTCATATTACTGAGGTATGTCCCTGTCTGATGACATCTTGGTTCATATTACTGAGGTGTGTCCCTGTCTGATGACATCTAGGTTCATATTACTGAGGTTTGTCCCTGTCTGATGACATTTAGGTTCATTTTACAGAGTTGTGTCCTTTTCTGATGACATCTAGGTTCATATTACTGAGGTCTGTCCCTTTCTGATGACATCTAGGTTCATATTACTGTCCCTGTCTGATGACATTTAGGTTCATATTACTGAGGTCTGTCCCTTTCTGATGACATCTAGGTTCATATTACTGTCCCTGTCTGATGACATCTAGGTTCATATTAATGAAGTTTTTCCTTGTCTGATGACATCTAGGTTCAGATTAATGATGAATGTCCCTGTCTGATGACATCTAGGTTCATATTACTGCGGTGTGTCCCTGTCTGATGACATCTAGGTTCATATTAATGAAGTTTTTCCTTGTCTGATGACATCTAGGTTCAGATTAATGATGAATGTCCCTGTCTGATGACATCTAGGTTCATATTACTGAGGTGTGTCCCTGTCTGATGACATATAGGTTCATATTACTGAGGTGTGTCCCTGTCTGATGACATCTGAGTTTATATTACTGAAGTGTGTCCTTGTCTGATGACATCTAGGTTAATATTACTTAGGTTTGTCCCTGTCTGATGACATCTAGGGTCATATTACTGAGGTATGTCCGTGTCTGATGACATCTATGTTCATATTACTGAGGTGTGTCCATGTCTGATGACATCTAGGTTCATATTACTGAGGTGTGTCCCTCTCTGATGACATCTAGGTTCATATTACTGAGGTGTGTCCCTGTCAGATGACATCTAGGTTCATATTACTGAGGTGTGTCCCTGTCAGATGACATCTAGGTTCATATTACTGAGGTGTGTCCCTGTCAGATGACATCTAGGTTCATATTACTGAGGTGTGTCCCTGTCAGATGACATCTAGGTTCATATTACTGTCCCTGTCTGATGACATCTAGGTTCATATTAATGAAGTTTTTCCTTGTCTGATGACATATAGGTTCACAATAATGAGGTTTGTCCCTGTCTGATGACATCTAGGTTCATATTACTGTCCCTGTCTGATGACATCTAGGTTCATATTAATGAAGTTTTTCCTTGTCTGATGACATCTAGGTTCAGATTAATGATGAATGTCCCTGTCTGATGACATTGAGGTTCATATTACTGAGGTGTGTCCCTGTCTGATGACATTGAGGTTCATATTACTGAGGTGTGTCCCTGTCTGATGACATCGAGGTTCATATTAAAGAGGTGTGTCCCTGTCTGATGACATATACGTTCAAATTACTGAGGTATGTCCCTGTCTGATGACATCTAGGTTCATATTACTGTCCCTGTCTGATGACATCTAGGTTCATATTACTGAGGTGTGTCCCTGTCTGATGACATCTAGGTTAATATTACTGTCCCTGTCTGATGACATCTAGGTTCATATTACTGAGGTATGTCCCTGTCTGATGACATCTAGGTTCATATTACTGAGGTGTGTCCCTGTCTGATGACATCTAGGTTCAGATTATTGAGGTGTGTCCCCATCTGATGACATCTAGGGTTATATTACTAAGGTGTGTCCCTGTCTGATGACATCTAGGGTCATATTACTGAGGTATGTCCCTGTCTGATAACATCAAGGTTCATATTACTGAGGTATGTCCCTGTCTGATGACATCTAGGTTCATATTACTGATGTGTGTCCCTGTCTGATGACATCTAGGGTCATATTACTGAGGTATGTCCCTGTCTGATAACATCTAGGTTCATATTACTGAGGTATGTCCCTGTCTGATGACATCTAGGTTAATATTACTTAGGTTTGTCCCTGTCTGATGACATCTAGGTTCATATTACTGAGGTATGTCCCTGTCTGATGACATCTAGGTTCATATTACTGATGTGTGTCCCTGTCTGATGACATCTAGGTTCATATTACTGAGGTGTGTCCCTGTCTGATGACATCTAGGTTAATATTACTGTCCCTGTCTGATGACATCTAGGTTCAAATTACTGAGGTGTGTCCCTGTCTGATGACATCTAGGTTCATTATACTGAAGTGTGTCCCTGTCTGATGACATCTAGGTTCAGATTATTGAGGTGTGTCCCTGTCTGATGACATCTAGGTTCAAATTACTGAGGTGTGTCCCTGTCTGATGACATCTAGGTTCAAATTACTGAGGTGTGTCCCTGTCTGATGACATCTAGGTTAATATTACTGTCCCTGTCTGATGACATCTAGGTTCATATTACTGAGGTGTGTCCCTGTCTGATGACATCTAGGTTCATATTACTGTCCCTGTCTGATGACATCTAGGTTCATATTACTGAGGTGTGTCCCTGTCTGATGACATCTAGGTTCATATTACTGAGGTGTGTCCCTGTCTGATGACATTTAGGTTCATATTACTGTCCCTGTCTGATGACATCTAGGTTCATATTAATGAAGTTTTTCCGTGTCTGATGACATCTAGGTTCAGATTAATGATGAATGTCCCTGTCTGATGACATCTAGGTTCATATTACTAAGGTGTGTCCCTGTCTGATGACATCTAGGTTCATATTACTGCGGTGTGTCCCTGTCTGATTATATCTAGGTTCATATTACTAAGGTGTGTCCCTGTCTGATGACATCTAGGTTCATATTACTGAGGTGTGTCCCTGTCTGATTATATCTAGGTTCAGATTAATGATGAATGTCTCTGTCTGATTATATCTAGGTTCATATTAATAAGGTGTTGTCCCTGTCTGATGACATCTAGGTTCATATTAATGAAGTATGTCCCTGTCTGATGACATCTAGGTTCATATTACTGAGGTGTGTCCCTGTCTGATGACATATAGGTTCATATTACTGAGGTGTGTCCCTGTCTGATGACATCTGAGTTTATATTACTGAAGTGTGTCCTTGTCTGATGACATCTAGGTTAATATTACTTAGGTTTGTCCCTGTCTGATGACATCTAGGGTCATATTACTGAGGTATGTCCGTGTCTGATGACATCTATGTTCATATTACTGAGGTGTGTCCATGTCTGATGACATCTAGGTTCATATTACTGAGGTGTGTCCCTGTCTGATGACATCTACGTTCAAATTACTGAGGTATGTCCCTGTCTGATGACATCTAGGTTCATATTACTGTCCCTGTCTGATGACATCTAGGTTCATATTAATGAAGTTTTTCCTTGTCTGATGACATATAGGTTCGCAATAATGAGGTTTGTCCCTGTCTGATGACATCTAGGTTCATATTACTGTCCCTGTCTGATGACATCTAGGTTCATATTAATGAAGTTTTTCCTTGTCTGATGACATCTAGGTTCAGATTAATGATGAATGTCCCTGTCTGATGACATTGAGGTTCATATTACTGAGGTGTGTCCCTGTCTGATGACATTGAGGTTCATATTACTGAGGTGTGTCCCTGTCTGATGACATCGAGGTTCATATTAAAGAGGTGTGTCCCTGTCTGATGACATATACGTTCAAATTACTGAGGTATGTCCCTGTCTGATGACATCTAGGTTCATATTACTGTCCCTGTCTGATGACATATAGGTTCATATTACTGAGGTGTGTCCCTGTCTGATGACATCTAGGTTAATATTACTGTCCCTGTCTGATGACATCTAGGTTCATATTACTGAGGTATGTCCCTGTCTGATGACATCTAGGTTCATATTACTGAGGTGTGTCCCTGTCTGATGACATCTAGGTTCAGATTATTGAGGTGTGTCCCCATCTGATGACATCTAGGGTTATATTACTAAGGTGTGTCCCTGTCTGATGACATCTGAGTTTATATTACTGAAGTGTGTCCTTGTCTGATGACATCTAGGTTAATATTACTTAGGTTTGTCCCTGTCTGATGACATCTAGGGTCATATTACTGAGGTATGTCCCTGTCTGATGACATCTAGGTTCATATTACTGAGGTATGTCCCTGTCTGATGACATCTAGGTTCATATTACTGATGTGTGTCCCTGTCTGATGACATCTAGGGTCATATTACTGAGGTATGTCCCTGTCTGATAACATCTAGGTTCATATTACTGAGGTATGTCCCTGTCTGATGACATCTAGGTTAATATTACTTAGGTTTGTCCCTGTCTAATGACATCTAGGTTCATATTACTGAGGTATGTCCCTGTCTGATGACATCTAGGTTCATATTACTGATGTGTGTCCCTGTCTGATGACATCTAGGTTCATATTACTGAGGTGTGTCCCTGTCTGATGACATCTAGGTTAATATTACTGTCCCTGTCTGATGACATCTAGGTTCAAATTACTGAGGTGTGTCCCTGTCTGATGACATCTAGGTTCATAATACTGAAGTGTGTCCCTGTCTGATGACATCTAGGTTCAGATTATTGAGGTGTGTCCCTGTCTGATGACATCTAGGTTCAAATTACTGAGGTGTGTCCCTGTCTGATGACATCTAGGTTCAAATTACTGAGGTGTGTCCCTGTCTGATGACATCTAGGTTAATATTACTGTCCCTGTCTGATGACATCTAGGTTCATATTACTGAGGTGTGTCCCTGTCTGATGACATCTAGGTTCATATTACTGTCCCTGTCTGATGACATCTAGGTTCATATTACTGAGGTGTGTCCCTGTCTGATGACATCTAGGTTCATATTACTGAGGTGTGTCCCTGTCTGATGACATTTAGGTTCATATTACTGTCCCTGTCTGATGACATCTAGGTTCATATTAATGAAGTTTTTCCGTGTCTGATGACATCTAGGTTCAGATTAATGATGAATGTCCCTGTCTGATGACATCTAGGTTCATATTACTAAGGTGTGTCCCTGTCTGATGACATCTAGGTTCATATTACTGAGGTGTGTCCCTGTCTGATTATATCTAGGTTCATATTACTAAGGTGTGTCCCTGTCTGATGACATCTAGGTTCATATTACTGAGGTGTGTCCCTGTCTGATGACATCTAGGTTCATATTAATGAGGTGTGTCCCTGTCTGATTATATCTAGGTTCATATTACTAAGGTGTGTCCCTGTCTGATGACATCTAGGTTCATATTACTGAGGTGTGTCCCTGTCTGATTATATCTAGGTTCATATTACTAAGGTGTGTCCCTGTCTGATGACATCTAGGTTAATATTACTTTCCCTGTCTGATGACATCTAGGTTCATATTAATGAAGTTTTTCCTTGTCTGATGACATCTAGGTTCAGATTAATGATGAATGTCCCTGTCTGATGACATCTAGGTTCATATTACTGAGGTGTGTCCCTGTCTGATGACATCTAGGTTCATATTACTTAGGTTTGTCCCTGTCTGATGACATCTGAGTTTATATTACTGAAGTGTGTCCTTGTCTGATGACATTTAGGTTAATATTACGGTTGTCCCTGTCTGATGACATCTAGGTTCATATTACTGAGGTGTGTCCCTGTTTGATGACATTTAGGTTCATTTTATAGAGGTTTGTCCCTGTCTGATGACATCTAGGTTCATATTACTGAGGTGTGTCCCTGTCTGATGACATCTAGGTTAATATTACTTAGGTTTGTCCCTGTCTGATGACATCTAGGTTAATATTATTGAGGTGTGTCCCTGTCTGATGACATCTAGGTTCATATTACTGAGGTGTGTCCCTGTCTGATGACATCTAGGTTCATATTACTGAGGTATGTCCCTGTCTGATGACATCTAGGTTCATATTACTGAGGTTTGTTCCTGTCTGATGACATCTAGGTTCATAATACTGAGGTTTGTCCCTGTCTGATGACATTTAGGTTCATTTTACAGAGTTGTGTCCTTTTCTGATGACATCTAGGTTCACATTACTGAGGTCTGTCCCTTTCTGATGATAATAATAATAATAATATGCCATTTAGCAGACGCTTTTATCCAAAGCGACTTACAGTCATGCGTGCATAAATTTTTTTGTGTATGGGGTGGTCCCGGGGATTGAACCCACTACCTTTGCGTTACAAGCGCCGTGCTCTACCAGCTGAGCTAGAGAGGACCACATGATGACATCTAGGTTCATATTACTGTCCCTGTCTGATGACATTTAGGTTCATATTACTGAGGTCTGTCCCTTTCTGATGACATCTAGGTTCATATTACTGTCCCTGTCTGATGACATCTAGGTTCATATTAATGAAGTTTTTCCTTGTCTGATGACATCTAGGTTCAGATTAATGATGAATGTCCCTGTCTGATGACATCTAGGTTCATATTACTGCGGTGTGTCCCTGTCTGATGACATCTAGGTTCATATTAATGAAGTTTTTCCTTGTCTGATGACATCTAGGTTCAGATTAATGATGAATGTCCCTGTCTGATGACATCTAGTTTCATATTACTGAGGTGTGTCCCTGTCTGATGACATCTAGGTTCATATTACTGAGGTGTGTCCCTGTCTGATGACATCTGAGTTTATATTACTGAAGTGTGTCCTTGTCTGATGACATCTAGGTTAATATTACTTAGGTTTGTCCCTGTCTGATGACATCTAGGTTCATATTACTGAGGTATGTCCCTGTCTGATGACATCTAGGTTCATATTACAGAGGTGTGTCCCTGTCTGATGACATCTAGGTTCAAATTACTGAGGTATGTCCCTGTCTGATGACATTTAGGTTCATATTACTGAGGTATGTCCCTGTCTGATGACATCTAGGTTCATATTACTGTCCCTGTCTGATGACATCTAGGTTCATATTACTGAGGTGTGTCCCTGTCTGATGACATCTAGGTTAATATTACTGTCCCTGTCTGATGACATCTAGGTTCATATTACTGAGGTATGTCCCTGTCTGATGACATCTAGGTTCATATTACTGACGTGTGTCCCTGTCTGATGACATCTAGGTTCATATTACTGTCCCTGTCTGATGACATCTAGGTTCATATTACTGAGGTGTGTCCCTGTCTGATGACATCTAGGTTCATATTACTGAGGTGTGTCCCTGTCTGATGACATCTAGGTTAATATTACTGTCCCTGTCTGATGACATCTAGGTTCATATTACTGAGGTATGTCCCTGTCTGATGACATCTAGGTTCATATTACTGAGGTGTGTCCCTGTCTGATGACATCTAGGTTAATATTACTGTCCCTGTCTGATGACATCTAGGTTCATATTAATGAAGTTTTTCCTTGTCTGATGACATCTAGGTTCAGATTAATGATGAATGTCCCTGTCTGATGACATCTAGGGTCATATTACTAAGGTGTGTCCCTGTCTGATGACATCTGATTTTATATTACTGAAGTGTGTCCTTGTCTGATGACATCTAGGTTCATATTACTGATGTGTGTCCCTGTCTGATGACATCTAGGGTCATATTACTGAGGTATGTCCCTGTCTGATAACATCTAGGTTCATATTACTGAGGTATGTCCCTGTCTGATGACATCTAGGTTCATATTACTGATGTTTGTCCCTGTCTGATGACATCTAGGTTCATATTACTGAGGTATGTCCCTGTCTGATGACATCTAGGTTCAAATTACTGAGGTGTGTCCCTGTCTGATGACATCTAGGTTCATATTACTGAGGTATGTCCCTGTCTGATGACATCTAGGTTCAGATTATTGAGGTGTGTCCCTGTCTGATGACATCTAGGTTCATATTACTGAGGTGTGTCCCTGTCTGATGACATCTAGGTTCATATTACTGAGGTGTGTCCCCCTCTGATGACATCTAGGTTCATATTACTGCGGTGTGTCCCTGTCTGATGACATCTAGGTTCATATTACTGAGGTATGTCCCTGTCTGATGACATCTAGGTTCAAATTACTGAGGTGTGTCCCTGTCTGATGACATCTAGGTTCAGATTATTGAGGTGTGTCCCTGTCTGATGACATCTAGGTTCATATTACTGAGGTGTGTCCCTGTCTGATGACATCTAGGTTCATATTACTGAGGTGTGTCCCTGTCTGATGACATCTAGGTTCATATTACTGAGGTGTGTCCCTGTCTGATGACATTTAGGTTCATATTACTGTCCCTGTCTGATGACATCTAGGTTCATATTAATGAAGTTTTTCCGTGTCTGATGACATCTAGGTTCAGAATAATGATGAATGTCCCTGTCTGATAACATCTAGGTTAATATTACTGAGGTTTGTCCCTGTCTGATGACATCTAGGGTCATATTACTGAGGTATGTCCCTGTCTGATGACATCTAGGGTCATATTACTGAGGTGTGTCCCTGTCTGATGACATCTAGGTTCATATTACTGAGGTGTGTCCCTGTCTGATGACATCTAGGTTCATATTACTGAGGTGTGTCCCTGTCTGATGACATCTAGGTTCATATTACTTAGGTTTGTCCCTGTCTGATGACATCTAGGTTCATATTACTGAGGTGTGTCCCTGTCTGATGACATCTGAGTTTATATTACTGAAGTGTGTCCTTGTCTGATGACATCTAGGTTAATATTACTTAGGTTTGTCCCTGTCTGATGACATCTAGGGTCATATTACTGAGGTATGTCCCTGTCTGATGACATCTAGGTTCATATTACTGAAGTGTGTCCCTGTCTGATGACATCTAGGTTCATATTATTGAGGTGTGTCCCTGTCTGATGACATCTACGTTCAAATTACTGAGGTATGTCCCTGTCTGATGACATCTAGGTTCATATTACTGTCCCTGTCTGATGACATCTAGGTTCATATTAATGAAGTTTTTCCTTGTCTGTTGACATATAGGTTCACAATAATGAGGTTTGTCCCTGTCTGATGACATCTAGGTTCAGATTAATAATCTATGTCCCTGTTTGATGACATTGAGGTTCATATTACTGAGGTGTGTCCCTGTCTGATGACATCTAGGTTCATATTACTGAGGTGTGTCCCTGTCTGATGACATTGAGGTTCATATTACTGAGGTTTGTCCCTGTCTGATGACATCTAGGTTCATATTACTGAGGTGTGTCCCTGTCTGATGACATTGAGGTTCATATTACTGAGATTTGTCCCTGTCTGATGACATCTAGGTTCAGATTAATAATCTATGTCCCTGTCTGATGTCATCTAGGTTCATATTACTTAGGTTTGTCCCTGTCTGATGACATCTAGGGTCATATTACTGAGGTATGTCCCTGTCTGATGACATTGAGGTTCATATTACTGAGGTGTGTCCCTGTCTGATGACATCGAGGTTCATATTAAAGAGGTTTGTCCCTGTCTGATGACATCTAGGTTCATATTACTGTCCCTGTCTGATTACATCTAGGTTCATATTACTGAGGTGTGTCCCTGTCTGATGACATCTAGGTTAATATTACTGTCCCTGTCTGATGACATCTAGGTTCATATTACTGAGGTGTGTCCCTGTCTGATGACATCTAGGTTCATATTACTGATGTGTGTCCCTGTCTGATGACATCTAGGTTCATATTACAGAGGTGTGTCCCTGTCTGATGACATCTAGGTTCATATTACTGCGGTGTGTCCCTGTCTGATGACATCTAGGTTCATATTAATGAAGTTTTTCCTTGTCTGATGACATCTAGGTTCAGATTAATGATGGATGTCCCTGTCTGATGACATCTAGGTTCATATTACTAAGGTGTGTCCCTGTCTGATGACATCTGAGTTTATATTACTGAAGTGTGTCCTTGTCTGATGACATCTAGGTTAATATTACTTAGGTTTGTCCCTGTCTGATGACATCTAGGGTCATATTACTGAGGTATGTCCCTGTCTGATAACATCTAGGTTCATATTACTGAGGTATGTCCCTGTCTGATGACATCTAGGTTCATATTACTGAGGTATGTCCCTGTCTGATAACATCTAGGTTCATATTACTGAGGTATGTCCCTGTCTGATGACATCTAGGTTCATATTACTGATGTGTGTCCCTGTCTGATGACATCTAGGTTCATATTACTGAGGTGTGTCCTCTCTGATGACATCTAGGTTCATATTACTGAGGTGTGTCCCTGTCTGATGACATCTAGGTTCATATTACTGTCCCTGTCTGATGACATCTAGGTTCATATTAATGAAGTTTTTCCGTGTCTGATGACATCTAGGTTCAGATTAATGATGAATGTCCCTGTCTGATTATATCTAGGTTCATATTACTAAGGTGTGTCCCTGTCTGATGACATCTAGGTTCATATTACTGAGGTGTGTCCCTGTCTGATGACATCTAGGTTAATATTACTGTCCCTGTTTGATGACATCTAGGTTCATATTAATGAAGTTTTTCCTTGTCTGATGACATCTAGGTTCATGTTAATGATGAATGTCTCTGTCTGATTATATCTAGGTTCATATTACTGCGGTGTGTCCCTGTCTGATGACATCTAGGTTCATATTACTGAAGTGTGTCCTTGTCTGATGACATCTAGGTTAATATTACTTAGGTTTGTCCCTGTCTGATGACATCTAGGTTCATATTACTGAGGTATGTCCCTGTCTGATGACATCTAGGTTCATATTACTGAGGTGTGTCCCTGTCTGATGACATCTAGGTTCAAATTACTGAGGTATGTCCCTGTCTGATGACATCTAGGTTCATATTACTGAGGTATGTCCCTGTCTGATGACATCTAGGTTCAAATTACTGAGGTATATCCCTGTCTGATGACATCTAGGTTCATATTACTGAGGTGTGTCCCTGTCTGATGACATCTAGGTTCATATTACTGAGGTATGTCCCTGTCTGATGACATCTAGGTTCATATTACTGAGGTGTGTCCCTGTCTGATGACATCTAGCTTCATATTACTGAGGTTGGTCCGTGTCTGATGACATCTACTTCATATTACTGAGGTGTGTCCCTGTCTGATGACATCTAGGTTCATATTAATGAGGTGTGTCCCTGTCTGATGACATCAAGGTTCATATTACTGTCCCTGTCTGATGACATCTAGGTTCATATTACTGATGTGTGTCCCTGTCTGATGACATCTAGGTTCATATTACAGAGGTGTGTCCCTGTCTGATGACATCTAGGTTCATATTACTGCGGTGTGTCCCTGTCTGATGACATCTAGGTTCATATTAATGAAGTTTTTCCTTGTCTGATGACATCTAGGTTCAGATTAATGATGGATGTCCCTGTCTGATGACATCTAGGTTCATATTACTAAGGTGTGTCCCTGTCTGATGACATCTGAGTTTATATTACTGAAGTGTGTCCTTGTCTGATGACATTTAGGTTAATATTACTTAGGTTTGTCCCTGTCTGATGACATCTAGGGTCATATTACTGAGGTATGTCCCTGTCTGATAACATCTAGGTTCATATTACTGAGGTATTTCCCTGTCTGATGACATCTAGGTTCATATTACTGAGGTATGTCCCTGTCTGATAACATCTAGGTTCATATTACTGAGGTATGTCCCTGTCTGATGACATCTAGGTTCATATTACTGATGTGTGTCCCTGTCTGATGACATCTAGGTTCATATTACTGAGGTGTGTCCCTCTCTGATGACATCTAGGTTCTATTACTGAGGTGTGTCCCTGTCTGATGACATCTAGGTTCATATTACTGTCCCTGTCTGATGACATCTAGGTTCATATTAATGAAGTTTTTCCCGTGTCTGATGACATCTAGGTTCAGATTAATGATGAATGTCCCTGTCTGATTATATCTAGGTTCATATTACTAAGGTGTGTCCCTGTCTGATGACATCTAGGTTCATATTACTGAGGTGTGTCCCTGTCTGATGACATCTAGGTTAATATTACTGTCCCTGTTTGATGACATCTAGGTTCATATTAATGAAGTTTTTCCTTGTCTGATGACATCTAGGTTCAGATTAATGATGAATGTCTCTGTCTGATTATATCTAGGTTCATATTACTGCGGTGTGTCCCTGTCTGATGACATCTAGGTTCATATTACTGAAGTGTGTCCTTGTCTGATGACATCTAGGTTAATATTACTTAGGTTTGTCCCTGTCTGATGACATCTAGGTTCATATTACTGAGGTATGTCCCTGTCTGATGACATCTAGGTTCATATTACTGAGGTGTGTCCCTGTCTGATGACATCTAGGTTCAAATTACTGAGGTATGTCCCTGTCTGATGACATCTAGGTTCATATTACTGAGGTATGTCCCTGTCTGATGACATCTAGGTTCAAATTACTGAGGTATATCCCTGTCTGATGACATCTAGGTTCATATTACTGAGGTGTGTCCCTGTCTGATGACATCTAGGTTCATATTACTGAGGTATGTCCCTGTCTGATGACATCTAGGTTCATATTACTGAGGTGTGTCCCTGTCTGATGACATCTAGCTTCATATTACTGAGGTTGGTCCGTGTCTGATGACATCTACTTCATATTACTGAGGTGTGTCCCTGTCTGATGACATCTAGGTTCATATTAATGAGGTGTGTCCCTGTCTGATGACATCAAGGTTCATATTACTGTCCCTGTCTGATGACATCTAGGTTCATATTAATGAAGTTTTTCCTTGTCTGATGACATCTAGGTTCAGATTAATGATGAATGTCCCTGTCTGATGACATCTAGGTTCATATTACTGCGGTGTGTCCCTGTCTGATGACATCTAGGTTCATATTACTGAGGTGTGTCCCTGTCTGATGACATCTAGGTTCATATTACTTAGGTTTGTCCCTGTCTGATGACATCTGAGTTTATATTACTGAAGTGTGTCCTTGTCTGATGACATCTAGGTTCATATTACTGATGTGTGTCCCTGTCTGATGACATCTAGGGTCATATTACTGAGGTATGTCCCTGTCTGATGACATCTAGGTTCATATTACTGAAGTGTGTCCCTGTCTGATGACATCTAGGTTCATATTACTGCGGTGTGTCCCTGTCTGATGACATCTAGGTTCATATTAATGAAGTTTTTCCTTGTCTGATGACATCTAGGTTCAGATTAATGATGGATGTCCCTGTCTGATGACATCTAGGTTCATATTACTGAGGTGTGTCCCTGTCTGATGACATCTAGGTTCATATTACTTAGGTTTGTCCCTGTCTGATGACATCTAGGTTCATATTACTGAGGTGTGTCCCTGTCTGATGACATCTGAGTTTATATTACTGAAGTGTGTCCTTGTCTGATGACATCTAGGTTAATATTACTTAGGTTTGTCCCTGTCTGATGACATCTAGGGTCATATTACTGAGGTATGTCCCTGTCTGATGACATCTAGGTTCATATTACTGAAGTGTGTCCCTGTCTGATGACATCTAGGTTCATATTATTGAGGTGTGTCCCTGTCTGATGACATCTACGTTCAAATTACTGAGGTATGTCCCTGTCTGATGACATCTAGGTTCATATTACTGTCCCTGTCTGATGACATCTAGGTTCATATTAATGAAGTTTTTCCTTGTCTGTTGACATATAGGTTCACAATAATGAGGTTTGTCCCTGTCTGATGACATCTAGGTTCAGATTAATAATCTATGTCCCTGTTTGATGACATTGAGGTTCATATTACTGAGGTGTGTCCCTGTCTGATGACATCTAGGTTCATATTACTGAGGTGTGTCCCTGTCTGATGACATTGAGGTTCATATTACTGAGGTTTGTCCCTGTCTGATGACATCTAGGTTCATATTACTGAGGTGTGTCCCTGTCTGATGACATTGAGGTTCATATTACTGAGGTTTGTCCCTGTCTGATGACATCTAGGTTCAGATTAATAATCTATGTCCCTGTCTGATGACATCTAGGTTCATATTACTTAGGTTTGTCCCTGTCTGATGACATCTAGGTCATATTACTGAGGTATGTCCCTGTCTGATGACATTGAGGTTCATATTACTGAGGTGTGTCCCTGTCTGATGACATCGAGGTTCATATTAAAGAGGTTTGTCCCTGTCTGATGACATCTAGGTTCATATTACTGTCCCTGTCTGATTACATCTAGGTTCATATTACTGAGGTGTGTCCCTGTCTGATGACATCTAGGTTAATATTACTGTCCCTGTCTGATGACATCTAGGTTCATATTACTGAGGTGTGTCCCTGTCTGATGACATCTAGGTTCATATTACTGATGTGTGTCCCTGTCTGATGACATCTAGGTTCATATTACAGAGGTGTGTCCCTGTCTGATGACATCTAGGTTCATATTACTGCGGTGTGTCCCTGTCTGATGACATCTAGGTTCATATTAATGAAGTTTTTCCTTGTCTGATGACATCTAGGTTCAGATTAATGATGGATGTCCCTGTCTGATGACATCTAGGTTCATATTACTAAGGAGTGTCCCTGTCTGATGACATCTGAGTTTATATTACTGAAGTGTGTCCTTGTCTGATGACATCTAGGTTAATATTACTTAGGTTTGTCCCTGTCTGATGACATCTAGGGTCATATTACTGAGGTATGTCCCTGTCTGATAACATCTAGGTTCATATTACTGAGGTATGTCCCTGTCTGATGACATCTAGGTTCATATTACTGAGGTATGTCCCTGTCTGATAACATCTAGGTTCATATTACTGAGGTATGTCCCTGTCTGATGACATCTAGGTTCATATTACTGATGTGTGTCCCTGTCTGATGACATCTAGGTTCATATTACTGAGGTGTGTCCCTCTCTGATGACATCTAGGTTCATATTACTGAGGTGTGTCCCTGTCTGATGACATCTAGGTTCATATTACTGTCCCTGTCTGATGACATCTAGGTTCATATTAATGAAGTTTTTCCGTGTCTGATGACATCTAGGTTCAGATTAATGATGAATGTCCCTGTCTGATTATATCTAGGTTCATATTACTAAGGTGTGTCCCTGTCTGATGACATCTAGGTTCATATTACTGAGGTGTGTCCCTGTCTGATGACATCTAGGTTAATATTACTGTCCCTGTTTGATGACATCTAGGTTCATATTAATGAAGTTTTTCCTTGTCTGATGACATCTAGGTTCAGGTTAATGATGAATGTCTCTGTCTGATTATATCTAGGTTCATATTACTGCGGTGTGTCCCTGTCTGATGACATCTAGGTTCATATTACTGAAGTGTGTCCTTGTCTGATGACATCTAGGTTAATATTACTTAGGTTTGTCCCTGTCTGATGACATCTAGGTTCATATTACTGAGGTATGTCCCTGTCTGATGACATCTAGGTTCATATTACTGAGGTGTGTCCCTGTCTGATGACATCTAGGTTCAAATTACTGAGGTATATCCCTGTCTGATGACATCTAGGTTCATATTACTGAGGTGTGTCCCTGTCTGATGACATCTAGGTTCATATTACTGAGGTATGTCCCTGTCTGATGACATCTAGGTTCATATTACTGAGGTGTGTCCCTGTCTGATGACATCTAGGTTCATATTACTGAGGTGTGTCCCTGTCTGATGACATCTAGCTTCATATTACTGAGGTGTGTCCCTGTCTGATGACATCTAGGTTCATATTAATGAGGTGTGTCCCTGTCTGATGACATCAAGGTTCATATTACTGTCCCTGTCTGATGACATCTAGGTTCATATTACTGATGTGTGTCCCTGTCTGATGACATCTAGGTTCATATTACAGAGGTGTGTCCCTGTCTGATGACATCTAGGTTCATATTACTGCGGTGTGTCCCTGTCTGATGACATCTAGGTTCATATTAATGAAGTTTTTCCTTGTCTGATGACATCTAGGTTCAGATTAATGATGGATGTCCCTGTCTGATGACATCTAGGTTCATATTACTAAGGTGTGTCCCTGTCTGATGACATCTGAGTTTATATTACTGAAGTGTGTCCTTGTCTGATGACATCTAGGTTAATATTACTTAGGTTTGTCCCTGTCTGATGACATCTAGGGTCATATTACTGAGGTATGTCCCTGTCTGATAACATCTAGGTTCATATTACTGAGGTATGTCCCTGTCTGATGACATCTAGGTTCATATTACTGAGGTATGTCCCTGTCTGATAACATCTAGGTTCATATTACTGAGG
Source organism: Coregonus clupeaformis (assembly GCF_020615455.1). Classification (NCBI taxonomy): domain Eukaryota; kingdom Metazoa; phylum Chordata; class Actinopteri; order Salmoniformes; family Salmonidae; genus Coregonus; species Coregonus clupeaformis. Next base: position 293,504 of record NW_025533665.1, read on the forward strand.
TATGTCCCTGTCTGATGACATCTAGGTTCATATTACTGATGTGTGTCCCTGTCTGATGACATCTAGGTTCATATTACTGAGGTGTGTCCCTCTCTGATGACATCTAGGTTCATATTACTGAGGTGTGTCCCTGTCTGATGACATCTAGGTTCATATTACTGTCCCTGTCTGATGACATCTAGGTTCATATTAATGAAGTTTTTCCGTGTCTGATGACATCTAGGTTCAGATTAATGATGAATGTCCCTGTCTGATTATATCTAGGTTCATATTACTAAGGTGTGTCCCTGTCTGATGACATCTAGGTTCATATTACTGAGGTGTGTCCCTGTCTGATGACATCTAGGTTAATATTACTGTCCCTGTTTGATGACATCTAGGTTCATATTAATGAAGTTTTTCCTTGTCTGATGACATCTAGGTTCAGATTAATGATGAATGTCTCTGTCTGATTATATCTAGGTTCATATTACTGCGGTGTGTCCCTGTCTGATGACATCTAGGTTCATATTACTGAAGTGTGTCCTTGTCTGATGACATCTAGGTTAATATTACTTAGGTTTGTCCCTGTCTGATGACATCTAGGTTCATATTACTGAGGTATGTCCCTGTCTGATGACATCTAGGTTCATATTACTGAGGTGTGTCCCTGTCTGATGACATCTAGGTTCAAATTACTGAGGTATGTCCCTGTCTGATGACATCTAGGTTCATATTACTGAGGTATGTCCCTGTCTGATGACATCTAGGTTCAAATTACTGAGGTATATCCCTGTCTGATGACATCTAGGTTCATATTACTGAGGTGTGTCCCTGTCTGATGACATCTAGGTTCATATTACTGAGGTATGTCCCTGTCTGATGACATCTAGGTTCATATTACTGAGGTGTGTCCCTGTCTGATGACATCTAGCTTCATATTACTGAGGTTGGTCCGTGTCTGATGACATCTACCTGCTTCTACACCTGCATTACTAGCTGTTTGGGGTTTTAGGCTGGGTTTCTGTACAGCACTTCGAGATATTAGCTGATGTAAGAAGGGCTATATAAAATAAAATTGATTGATTGATTGATCTACTTCATATTACTGAGGTGTGTCCCTGTCTGATGACATCTAGGTTCATATTAATGAGGTGTGTCCCTGTCTGATGACATCAAGGTTCATATTACTGTCCCTGTCTGATGACATCTAGGTTCATATTAATGAAGTTTTTCCTTGTCTGATGACATCTAGGTTCAGATTAATGATGAATGTCCCTGTCTGATGACATCTAGGTTCATATTACTGCGGTGTGTCCCTGTCTGATGACATCTAGGTTCATATTACTGAGGTGTGTCCCTGTCTGATGACATCTAGGTTCATATTACTTAGGTTTGTCCCTGTCTGATGACATCTGAGTTTATATTACTGAAGTGTGTCCTTGTCTGATGACATCTCTGTTCATATTACTGATGTGTGTCCCTGTCTGATGACATCTAGGGTCATATTACTGAGGTATGTCCCTGTCTGATGACATCTAGGTTCATATTACTGAAGTGTGTCCCTGTCTGATGACATCTAGGTTCATATTACTGCGGTGTGTCCCTGTCTGATGACATCTAGGTTCATATTAATGAAGTTTTTCCTTGTCTGATGACATCTAGGTTCAGATTAATGATGGATGTCCCTGTCTGATGACATCTAGGTTCATATTACTAAGGTGTGTCCCTGTCTGATGACATCTGAGTTTATATTACTGAAGTGTGTCCTTGTCTGATGACATCTAGGTTAATATTACTTAGGTTTGTCCCTGTCTGATGACATCTAGGGTCATATTACTGAGGTATGTCCCTGTCTGATAACATCTAGGTTCATATTACTGAGGTATGTCCCTGTCTGATGACATCTAGGTTCATATTACTGAGGTATGTCCCTGTCTGATAAGATCTAGGTTCATATTACTGAGGTATGTCCCTGTCTGATGACATCTAGGTTCATATTACTGATGTGTGTCCCTGTCTGATGACATCTAGGTTCATATTACTGAGGTGTGTCCCTGTCTGATGACATCTAGGTTCATATTACTGAGGTGTGTCCCTGTCTGATGACATCTAGGTTCATATTACTGATGTGTGTCCCTGTCTGATGACATCTAGGTTCATATTACTGAGGTGTGTCCCTCTCTGATGACATCTAGGTTCATATTACTGAGGTGTGTCCCTGTCTGATGACATCTAGGTTCATATTACTGTCCCTGTCTGATGACATCTAGGTTCATATTAATGAAGTTTTTCCGTGTCTGATGACATCTAGGTTCAGATTAATGATGAATGTCCCTGTCTGATTATATCTAGGTTCATATTACTAAGGTGTGTCCCTGTCTGATGACATCTAGGTTCATATTACTGAGGTGTGTCCCTGTCTGATGACATCTAGGTTAATATTACTGTCCCTGTTTGATGACATCTAGGTTCATATTAATGAAGTTTTTCCTTGTCTGATGACATCTAGGTTCAGATTAATGATGAATGTCTCTGTCTGATTATATCTAGGTTCATATTACTGCGGTGTGTCCCTGTCTGATGACATCTAGGTTCATATTACTGAAGTGTGTCCTTGTCTGATGACATCTAGGTTAATATTACTTAGGTTTGTCCCTGTCTGATGACATCTAGGTTCATATTACTGAGGTATGTCCCTGTCTGATGACATCTAGGTTCATATTACTGAGGTGTGTCCCTGTCTGATGACATCTAGGTTCAAATTACTGAGGTATGTCCCTGTCTGATGACATCTAGGTTCATATTACTGAGGTATGTCCCTGTCTGATGACATCTAGGTTCAAATTACTGAGGTATATCCCTGTCTGATGACATCTAGGTTCATATTACTGAGGTGTGTCCCTGTCTGATGACATCTAGGTTCATATTACTGAGGTATGTCCCTGTCTGATGACATCTAGGTTCATATTACTGAGGTGTGTCCCTGTCTGATGACATCTAGCTTCATATTACTGAGGTTGGTCCGTGTCTGATGACATCTACCGTGCTTCTACACCTGCATTACTAGCTGTTTGGGGTTTTAGGCTGGGTTTCTGTACAGCACTTCGAGATATTAGCTGATGTAAGAAGGGCTATATAAAATAAAATTGATTGATTGATTGATCTACTTCATATTACTGAGGTGTGTCCCTGTCTGATGACATCTAGGTTCATATTAATGAGGTGTGTCCCTGTCTGATGACATCAAGGTTCATATTACTGTCCCTGTCTGATGACATCTAGGTTCATATTAATGAAGTTTTTCCTTGTCTGATGACATCTAGGTTCAGATTAATGATGAATGTCCCTGTCTGATGACATCTAGGTTCATATTACTGCGGTGTGTCCCTGTCTGATGACATCTAGGTTCATATTACTGAGGTGTGTCCCTGTCTGATGACATCTAGGTTCATATTACTTAGGTTTGTCCCTGTCTGATGACATCTGAGTTTATATTACTGAAGTGTGTCCTTGTCTGATGACATCTCTGTTCATATTACTGATGTGTGTCCCTGTCTGATGACATCTAGGGTCATATTACTGAGGTATGTCCCTGTCTGATGACATCTAGGTTCATATTACTGAAGTGTGTCCCTGTCTGATGACATCTAGGTTCATATTACTGCGGTGTGTCCCTGTCTGATGACATCTAGGTTCATATTAATGAAGTTTTTCCTTGTCTGATGACATCTAGGTTCAGATTAATGATGGATGTCCCTGTCTGATGACATCTAGGTTCATATTACTAAGGTGTGTCCCTGTCTGATGACATCTGAGTTTATATTACTGAAGTGTGTCCTTGTCTGATGACATCTAGGTTAATATTACTTAGGTTTGTCCCTGTCTGATGACATCTAGGGTCATATTACTGAGGTATGTCCCTGTCTGATAACATCTAGGTTCATATTACTGAGGTATGTCCCTGTCTGATGACATCTAGGTTCATATTACTGAGGTATGTCCCTGTCTGATAAGATCTAGGTTCATATTACTGAGGTATGTCCCTGTCTGATGACATCTAGGTTCATATTACTGAGGTGTGTCCCTGTCTGATGACATCTAGGTTCATATTACTGAGGTGTGTCCCTGTCTGATGACATCTAGGTTCATATTACTGTCCCTGTCTGATGACATCTAGGTTCATATTAATGAAGTTTTTCCGTGTCTGATGACATCTAGGTTCAGATTAATGATGAATGTCCCTGTCTGATGACATCTAGGTTCATATTACTGATGTGTGTCCCTGTCTGATGACATCTAGGTTCATATTACAGAGGTGTGTCCCTGTCTGATGACATCTAGGTTCATATTACTGCGGTGTGTCCCTGTCTGATGACATCTAGGTTCATATTAATGAAGTTTTTCCTTGTCTGATGACATCTAGGTTCAGATTAATGATGGATGTCCCTGTCTGATGACATCTAGGTTCATATTACTAAGGTGTGTCCCTGTCTGATGACATCTGAGTTTATATTACTGAAGTGTGTCCTTGTCTGATGACATCTAGGTTAATATTACTTAGGTTTGTCCCTGTCTGATGACATCTAGGGTCATATTACTGAGGTATGTCCCTGTCTGATAACATCTAGGTTCATATTACTGAGGTATGTCCCTGTCTGATGACATCTAGGTTCATATTACTGAGGTATGTCCCTGTCTGATAACATCTAGGTTCATATTACTGAGGTATGTCCCTGTCTGATGACATCTAGGTTCATATTACTGATGTGTGTCCCTGTCTGATGACATCTAGGTTCATATTACTGAGGTGTGTCCCTCTCTGATGACATCTAGGTTCATATTACTGAGGTGTGTCCCTGTCTGATGACATCTAGGTTCATATTACTGTCCCTGTCTGATGACATCTAGGTTCATATTAATGAAGTTTTTCCGTGTCTGATGACATCTAGGTTCAGATTAATGATGAATGTCCCTGTCTGATTATATCTAGGTTCATATTACTAAGGTGTGTCCCTGTCTGATGACATCTAGGTTCATATTACTGAGGTGTGTCCCTGTCTGATGACATCTAGGTTAATATTACTGTCCCTGTTTGATGACATCTAGGTTCATATTAATGAAGTTTTTCCTTGTCTGATGACATCTAGGTTCAGATTAATGATGAATGTCTCTGTCTGATTATATCTAGGTTCATATTACTGCGGTGTGTCCCTGTCTGATGACATCTAGGTTCATATTACTGAAGTGTGTCCTTGTCTGATGACATCTAGGTTAATATTACTTAGGTTTGTCCCTGTCTGATGACATCTAGGTTCATATTACTGAGGTATGTCCCTGTCTGATGACATCTAGGTTCATATTACTGAGGTGTGTCCCTGTCTGATGACATCTAGGTTCAAATTACTGAGGTATGTCCCTGTCTGATGACATCTAGGTTCATATTACTGAGGTATGTCCCTGTCTGATGACATCTAGGTTCAAATTACTGAGGTATATCCCTGTCTGATGACATCTAGGTTCATATTACTGAGGTGTGTCCCTGTCTGATGACATCTAGGTTCATATTACTGAGGTATGTCCCTGTCTGATGACATCTAGGTTCATATTACTGAGGTGTGTCCCTGTCTGATGACATCTAGCTTCATATTACTGAGGTTGGTCCGTGTCTGATGACATCTACCGTGCTTCTACACCTGCATTACTAGCTGTTTGGGGTTTTAGGCTGGGTTTCTGTACAGCACTTCGAGATATTAGCTGATGTAAGAAGGGCTATATAAAATAAAATTGATTGATTGATTGATCTACTTCATATTACTGAGGTGTGTCCCTGTCTGATGACATCTAGGTTCATATTAATGAGGTGTGTCCCTGTCTGATGACATCAAGGTTCATATTACTGTCCCTGTCTGATGACATCTAGGTTCATATTAATGAAGTTTTTCCTTGTCTGATGACATCTAGGTTCAGATTAATGATGAATGTCCCTGTCTGATGACATCTAGGTTCATATTACTGCGGTGTGTCCCTGTCTGATGACATCTAGGTTCATATTACTGAGGTGTGTCCCTGTCTGATGACATCTAGGTTCATATTACTTAGGTTTGTCCCTGTCTGATGACATCTGAGTTTATATTACTGAAGTGTGTCCTTGTCTGATGACATCTAGGTTCATATTACTGATGTGTGTCCCTGTCTGATGACATCTAGGGTCATATTACTGAGGTATGTCCCTGTCTGATGACATCTAGGTTCATATTACTGAAGTGTGTCCCTGTCTGATGACATCTAGGTTCATATTACTGCGGTGTGTCCCTGTCTGATGACATCTAGGTTCATATTAATGAAGTTTTTCCTTGTCTGATGACATCTAGGTTCAGATTAATGATGGATGTCCCTGTCTGATGACATCTAGGTTCATATTACTAAGGTGTGTCCCTGTCTGATGACATCTGAGTTTATATTACTGAAGTGTGTCCTTGTCTGATGACATCTAGGTTAATATTACTTAGGTTTGTCCCTGTCTGATGACATCTAGGGTCATATTACTGAGGTATGTCCCTGTCTGATAACATCTAGGTTCATATTACTGAGGTATGTCCCTGTCTGATGACATCTAGGTTCATATTACTGAGGTATGTCCCTGTCTGATAAGATCTAGGTTCATATTACTGAGGTATGTCCCTGTCTGATGACATCTAGGTTCATATTACTGATGTGTGTCCCTGTCTGATGACATCTAGGTTCATATTACTGAGGTGTGTCCCTGTCTGATGACATCTAGGTTCATATTACTGAGGTGTGTCCCTGTCTGATGACATCTAGGTTCATATTACTGTCCCTGTCTGATGACATCTAGGTTCATATTAATGAAGTTTTTCCGTGTCTGATGACATCTAGGTTCAGATTAATGATGAATGTCCCTGTCTGATTATATCTAGGTTCATATTACTAAGGTGTTCCTGTCTGATGACATCTAGGTTCATATTACTGAGGTGTGTCCCTGTCTGATGACATCTAGGTTAATATTACTGTCCCTGTTTGATGACATCTAGGTTCATATTAATGAAGTTTTTCCTTGTCTGATGACATCTAGGTTCAGATTAATGATGAATGTCTCTGTCTGATTATATCTAGGTTCATATTACTGCGGTGTGTCCCTGTCTGATGACATCTAGGTTCATATTACTGTCCCTGTCTGATGACATCTAGGTTCATATTAATGAAGTTTTTCCGTGTCTGATGACATCTAGGTTCAGATTAATGATGAATGTCCCTGTCTGATTATATCTAGGTTCATATTACTAAGGTGTGTCCCTGTCTGATGACATCTAGGTTCATATTACTGAGGTGTGTCCCTGTCTGATGACATCTAGGTTAATATTACTGTCCCTGTTTGATGACATCTAGGTTCATATTAATGAAGTTTTTCCTTGTCTGATGACATCTAGGTTCAGATTAATGATGAATGTCTCTGTCTGATTATATCTAGGTTCATATTACTGCGGTGTGTCCCTGTCTGATGACATCTAGGTTCATATTACTGAAGTGTGTCCTTGTCTGATGACATCTAGGTTAATATTACTTAGGTTTGTCCCTGTCTGATGACATCTAGGTTCATATTACTGAGGTATGTCCCTGTCTGATGACATCTAGGTTCATATTACTGAGGTGTGTCCCTGTCTGATGACATCTAGGTTCAAATTACTGAGGTATGTCCCTGTCTGATGACATCTAGGTTCATATTACTGAGGTATGTCCCTGTCTGATGACATCTAGGTTCAAATTACTGAGGTATATCCCTGTCTGATGACATCTAGGTTCATATTACTGAGGTGTGTCCCTGTCTGATGACATCTAGGTTCATATTACTGAGGTATGTCCCTGTCTGATGACATCTAGGTTCATATTACTGAGGTGTGTCCCTGTCTGATGACATCTAGCTTCATATTACTGAGGTTGGTCCGTGTCTGATGACATCTACCGTGCTTCTACACCTGCATTACTAGCTGTTTGGGGTTTTAGGCTGGGTTTCTGTACAGCACTTCGAGATATTAGCTGATGTAAGAAGGGCTATATAAAATAAAATTGATTGATTGATTGATCTACTTCATATTACTGAGGTGTGTCCCTGTCTGATGACATCTAGGTTCATATTAATGAGGTGTGTCCCTGTCTGATGACATCAAGGTTCATATTACTGTCCCTGTCTGATGACATCTAGGTTCATATTAATGAAGTTTTTCCTTGTCTGATGACATCTAGGTTCAGATTAATGATGAATGTCCCTGTCTGATGACATCTAGGTTCATATTACTGCGGTGTGTCCCTGTCTGATGACATCTAGGTTCATATTACTGAGGTGTGTCCCTGTCTGATGACATCTAGGTTCATATTACTTAGGTTTGTCCCTGTCTGATGACATCTGAGTTTATATTACTGAAGTGTGTCCTTGTCTGATGACATCTAGGTTCATATTACTGATGTGTGTCCCTGTCTGATGACATCTAGGGTCATATTACTGAGGTATGTCCCTGTCTGATGACATCTAGGTTCATATTACTGAAGTGTGTCCCTGTCTGATGACATCTAGGTTCATATTACTGCGGTGTGTCCCTGTCTGATGACATCTAGGTTCATATTAATGAAGTTTTTCCTTGTCTGATGACATCTAGGTTCAGATTAATGATGGATGTCCCTGTCTGATGACATCTAGGTTCATATTACTAAGGTGTGTCCCTGTCTGATGACATCTGAGTTTATATTACTGAAGTGTGTCCTTGTCTGATGACATCTAGGTTAATATTACTTAGGTTTGTCCCTGTCTGATGACATCTAGGGTCATATTACTGAGGTATGTCCCTGTCTGATAACATCTAGGTTCATATTACTGAGGTATGTCCCTGTCTGATGACATCTAGGTTCATATTACTGAGGTATGTCCCTGTCTGATAAGATCTAGGTTCATATTACTGAGGTATGTCCCTGTCTGATGACATCTAGGTTCATATTACTGATGTGTGTCCCTGTCTGATGACATCTAGGTTCATATTACTGAGGTGTGTCCCTGTCTGATGACATCTAGGTTCATATTACTGAGGTGTGTCCCTGTCTGATGACATCTAGGTTCATATTACTGTCCCTGTCTGATGACATCTAGGTTCATATTAATGAAGTTTTTCCGTGTCTGATGACATCTAGGTTCAGATTAATGATGAATGTCCCTGTCTGATTATATCTAGGTTCATATTACTAAGGTGTTCCTGTCTGATGACATCTAGGTTCATATTACTGAGGTGTGTCCCTGTCTGATGACATCTAGGTTAATATTACTGTCCCTGTTTGATGACATCTAGGTTCATATTAATGAAGTTTTTCCTTGTCTGATGACATCTAGGTTCAGATTAATGATGAATGTCTCTGTCTGATTATATCTAGGTTCATATTACTGCGGTGTGTCCCTGTCTGATGACATCTAGGTTCATATTACTGTCCCTGTCTGATGACATCTAGGTTCATATTAATGAAGTTTTTCCGTGTCTGATGACATCTAGGTTCAGATTAATGATGAATGTCCCTGTCTGATTATATCTAGGTTCATATTACTAAGGTGTGTCCCTGTCTGATGACATCTAGGTTCATATTACTGAGGTGTGTCCCTGTCTGATGACATCTAGGTTAATATTACTGTCCCTGTTTGATGACATCTAGGTTCATATTAATGAAGTTTTTCCTTGTCTGATGACATCTAGGTTCAGATTAATGATGAATGTCTCTGTCTGATTATATCTAGGTTCATATTACTGCGGTGTGTCCTTGTCTGATGACATCTAGGTTAATATTACTTAGGTTTGTCCCTGTCTGATGACATCTAGGTTCATATTACTGAGGTATGTCCCTGTCTGATGACATCTAGGTTCATATTACTGAGGTGTGTCCCTGTCTGATGACATCTAGGTTCAAATTACTGAGGTATGTCCCTGTCTGATGACATCTAGGTTCATATTACTGAGGTATGTCCCTGTCTGATGACATCTAGGTTCAGATTAATGATGAATGTCCCTGTCTGATGACATCTAGGTTCATATTACTGCGGTGTGTCCCTGTCTGATGACATCTAGGTTCATATTACTGAGGTATGTCCCTGTCTGATGACATCTAGGTTCATATTACTGAGGTATGTCCCTGTCTGATGACATCTAGGTTCATATTACTGAGGTGTGTCCCTGTCTGATGACATCTAGCTTCATATTACTGAGGTTGGTCCGTGTCTGATGACATCTACTTCATATTACTGAGGTGTGTCCCTGTCTGATGACATCTAGGTTCATATTAATGAGGTGTGTCCCTGTCTGATGACATCAAGGTTCATATTACTGTCCCTGTCTGATGACATCTAGGTTCATATTAATGAAGTTTTTCCTTGTCTGATGACATCTAGGTTCAGATTAATGATGAATGTCCCTGTCTGATGACATCTAGGTTCATATTACTGCGGTGTGTCCCTGTCTGATGACATCTAGGTTCATATTACTGAGGTGTGTCCCTGTCTGATGACATCTAGGTTCATATTACTTAGGTTTGTCCCTGTCTGATGACATCTGAGTTTATATTACTGAAGTGTGTCCTTGTCTGATGACATCTAGGTTCATATTACTGATGTGTGTCCCTGTCTGATGACATCTAGGGTCATATTACTGAGGTATGTCCCTGTCTGATGACATCTAGGTTCATATTACTGAAGTGTGTCCCTGTCTGATGACATCTAGGTTCATATTATTGAGGTGTGTCCCTGTCTGATGACATCTAGGTTCAAATTACTGAGGTATGTCCCTGTCTGATGACATCTAGGTTCATATTACTGAAGTGTGTCCCTGTCTGATGACATCTAGGTTCATATTATTGAGGTGTGTCCCTGTCTGATGACATCTAGGTTCACAATACTGAGGTATGTCCCTGTCTGATGACATCTAGGTTCATATTACTGAGGTGTGTCCCTGTCTGATGACATCTAGGTTCAAATTACTGAGGTATGTCCCTGTCTGATGACATCTAGGTTCATATTACTGAGGTGTGTCCCTGTCTGATGACATCTAGGTTCATATTACTGAGGTATGTCCCTGTCTGATGACATCTAGGTTCACAATAATGAGGTGTGTCCCTGTCTGATGACATCTAGGTTCATATTACTAAGGTGTGTCCCTGTCTGATGACATCTAGGTTCATATTACTGTCCCTGTCTGATGACATCTAGGTTCATATTACTGAGGTTTGTCCCTGTCTGATGACATCTAGGTTCACAATAATGAGGTGTGTCCCTGTCTGATGACATCTAGGTTCACAATTATGAGGTGTGTCCCTGTCTGATGACATCTAGGTTCACAATAATGAGGTGTGTCCCTGTCTGATGACATCTAGGTTCATATTACTGAGGTGTGTCCCTGTCTGATGAAATTTAGGTTCATATTACTGAGGTCTGTCCTTGTCTGATGACATCTAGGTTCATATTACTGAGGTATGTCCCTGTCTGATGACATATTGGTTCATATTGCTGAAGTGTGTCCCTGTCTGATGACATCTAGGTTCACAATAATGAGGTGTGTCCCTATCTGATGAGATCTAGGTTCACATTACTGAGGTATGTCCCTGTCTGATGACATCTAGCTTCATATTACTGAGGTGTGTCCCTGTCTGATGACATCTAGCTTCATATTACTGAGGTTGGTCCGTGTCTGATGACATCTACTTCATATTACTGAGGTGTGTCCCTGTCTGATGACATCTAGGTTCATATTAATGAGGTGTGTCCCTGTCTGATGACATCAAGGTTCATATTACTGTCCCTGTCTGATGACATCTAGGTTCATATTAATGAAGTTTTTCCTTGTCTGATGACATCTAGGTTCAGATTAATGATGAATGTCCCTGTCTGATGACATCTAGGTTCATATTACTGCGGTGTGTCCCTGTCTGATGACATCTAGGTTCATATTACTGAGGTGTGTCCCTGTCTGATGACATCTAGGTTCATATTACTTAGGTTTGTCCCTGTCTGATGACATCTGAGTTTATATTACTGAAGTGTGTCCTTGTCTGATGACATCTAGGTTCATATTACTGAGGTGTGTCCCTGTCTGATGACATCTAGGTTCAAATTACTGAGGTATGTCCCTGTCTGATGACATCTAGGTTCATATTACTGAGGTATGTCCCTGTCTGATGACATCTAGGTTCAAATTACTGAGGTATATCCCTGTCTGATGACATCTAGGTTCATATTACTGAGGTGTGTCCCTGTCTGATGACATCAAGGTTCATATTACTGAGGTATGTCCCTGTCTGATGACATCTAGGTTCATATTACTGAGGTGTGTCCCTGTCTGATGACATCTAGCTTCATATTACTGAGGTTGGTCCGTGTCTGATGACATCTACTTCATATTACTGAGGTGTGTCCCTGTCTGATGACATCTAGGTTCATATTAATGAGGTGTGTCCCTGTCTGATGACATCAAGGTTCATATTACTGTCCCTGTCTGATGACATCTAGGTTCATATTAATGAAGTTTTTCCTTGTCTGATGACATCTAGGTTCAGATTAATGATGAATGTCCCTGTCTGATGACATCTAGGTTCATATTACTGCGGTGTGTCCCTGTCTGATGACATCTAGGTTCATATTACTGAGGTGTGTCCCTGTCTGATGACATCTAGGTTCATATTACTTAGGTTTGTCCCTGTCTGATGACATCTGAGTTTATATTACTGAAGTGTGTCCTTGTCTGATGACATCTAGGTTCATATTACTGATGTGTGTCCCTGTCTGATGACATCTAGGGTCATATTACTGAGGTATGTCCCTGTCTGATGACATCTAGGTTCATATTACTGAAGTGTGTCCCTGTCTGATGACATCTAGGTTCATATTATTGAGGTGTGTCCCTGTCTGATGACATCTAGGTTCAAATTACTGAGGTATGTCCCTGTCTGATGACATCTAGGTTCATATTACTGAAGTGTGTCCCTGTCTGATGACATCTAGGTTCATATTATTGAGGTGTGTCCCTGTCTGATGACATCTAGGTTCACAATACTGAGGTATGTCCCTGTCTGATGACATCTAGGTTCATATTACTGAGGTGTGTCCCTGTCTGATGACATCTAGGTTCAAATTACTGAGGTATGTCCCTGTCTGATGACATCTAGGTTCATATTACTGAGGTGTGTCCCTGTCTGATGACATCTAGGTTCATATTACTGAGGTATGTCCCTGTCTGATGACATCTAGGTTCACAATAATGAGGTGTGTCCCTGTCTGATGACATCTAGGTTCATATTACTAAGGTGTGTCCCTGTCTGATGACATCTAGGTTCATATTACTGTCCCTGTCTGATGACATCTAGGTTCATATTACTGAGGTTTGTCCCTGTCTGATGACATCTAGGTTCACAATAATGAGGTGTGTCCCTGTCTGATGACATCTAGGTTCACAATTATGAGGTGTGTCCCTGTCTGATGACATCTAGGTTCACAATAATGAGGTTTGTCCCTGTCTGATGACATCTAGGTTCATATTACTGAGGTGTGTCCCTGTCTGATGAAATTTAGGTTCATATTACTGAGGTTTGTCCTTGTCTGATGACATCTAGGTTCATATTACTGAGGTATGTCCCTGTCTGATGACATATTGGTTCATATTGCTGAAGTGTGTCCCTGTCTGATGACATCTAGGTTCACAATAATGAGGTGTGTCCCTATCTGATGAGATCTAGGTTCACATTACTGAGGTATGTCCCTGTCTGATGACATATTGGTTCATATTGCTGAAGTGTGTCCCTGTCTGATGACATCTAGGTTCACAATAATGAGGTGTGTCCCTATCTGATGAGATCTAGGTTCATATTGCTGAGGTTTGTCCCTGTCTGATGACATCTAGGTTCACAATAATGAGGTATGTCCCTGTCTGATGACATCTAGCTTCATATAGTGAGGTATGTCCCTGTCTATTGACATCTAGGTTCATATTATTGAGGTGTGTCCCTGTCTGATGACATCTAGCTTCATATAGTGAGGTATGTCCCTGTCTGATGACATCTAGGTTCATATTACTGAAGTGTATCCCTGTCTGATGACATCTAGCTTCATATAGTGAGGTATGTCCCTGTCTGATGACATCTAGGTTCATATTACTGAGGTGTGTCCCTGTCTGATGACATCTAGGTTCATATTACTGAAGTGTGTCCCTGTCTGATGACATTTAGGTTCATTTTACAGAGGGTTGTCCCTGTCTGATGACATCTAGGTTCATATTACTGAGGTGTGTCCCTGTCTGATGACATCTAGGTTCATATTACTGAAGTGTGTCCCTGTCTGATGACATTTAGGTTCATTTTACAGAGGTTTGTCCCTGTCTGATGACATCTAGGTTCATATTACTGAAGTGTGTCCCTGTCTGATGACATTTAGGTTCATTTTACAGAGGTTTGTCCCTGTCTGATGACATCTAGGTTCATATTACTGAGGTGTGTCCCTGTCTGATGACATCTAGGTTCAGATTATTGAGGTGTGTCCCTGTCTGATGACATCTAGGTTCATATTACTGAGGTATGTCCCTGTCTGATGACATCTTGGTTCATATTACTGAGGTGTGTCCCTGTCTGATGACATCTAGGTTCATATTACTGAGGTTTGTCCCTGTCTGATGACATTTAGGTTCATTTTACAGAGTTGTGTCCTTTTCTGATGACATCTAGGTTCATATTACTGAGGTCTGTCCCTTTCTGATGACATCTAGGTTCATATTACTGTCCCTGTCTGATGACATTTAGGTTCATATTACTGAGGTCTGTCCCTTTCTGATGACATCTAGGTTCATATTACTGTCCCTGTCTGATGACATCTAGGTTCATATTAATGAAGTTTTTCCTTGTCTGATGACATCTAGGTTCAGATTAATGATGAATGTCCCTGTCTGATGACATCTAGGTTCATATTACTGCGGTGTGTCCCTGTCTGATGACATCTAGGTTCATATTAATGAAGTTTTTCCTTGTCTGATGACATCTAGGTTCAGATTAATGATGAATGTCCCTGTCTGATGACATCTAGGTTCATATTACTGAGGTGTGTCCCTGTCTGATGACATCTAGGTTCATATTACTGAGGTGTGTCCCTGTCTGATGACATCTGAGTTTATATTACTGAAGTGTGTCCTTGTCTGATGACATCTAGGTTAATATTACTTAGGTTTGTCCCTGTCTGATGACATCTAGGGTCATATTACTGAGGTATGTCCGTGTCTGATGACATCTATGTTCATATTACTGAGGTGTGTCCATGTCTGATGACATCTAGGTTCATATTACTGAGGTGTGTCCCTGTCTGATGACATCTACGTTCAAATTACTGAGGTATGTCCCTGTCTGATGACATCTAGGTTCATATTACTGTCCCTGTCTGATGACATCTAGGTTCATATTAATGAAGTTTTTCCTTGTCTGATGACATATAGGTTCACAATAATGAGGTTTGTCCCTGTCTGATGACATCTAGGTTCATATTACTGTCCCTGTCTGATGACATCTAGGTTCATATTAATGAAGTTTTTCCTTGTCTGATGACATCTAGGTTCAGATTAATGATGAATGTCCCTGTCTGATGACATTGAGGTTCATATTACTGAGGTGTGTCCCTGTCTGATGACATTGAGGTTCATATTACTGAGGTGTGTCCCTGTCTGATGACATCGAGGTTCATATTAAAGAGGTGTGTCCCTGTCTGATGACATATACGTTCAAATTACTGAGGTATGTCCCTGTCTGATGACATCTAGGTTCATATTACTGTCCCTGTCTGATGACATCTAGGTTCATATTACTGAGGTGTGTCCCTGTCTGATGACATCTAGGTTAATATTACTGTCCCTGTCTGATGACATCTAGGTTCATATTACTGAGGTGTGTCCCTGTCTGATGACATCTGAGTTTATATTACTGAAGTGTGTCCTTGTCTGATGACATCTAGGTTAATATTACTTAGGTTTGTCCCTGTCTGATGACATCTAGGGTCATATTACTGAGGTATGTCCCTGTCTGATAACATCTAGGTTCATATTACTGAGGTATGTCCCTGTCTGATGACATCTAGGTTCATATTACTGAGGTATGTCCCTGTCTGATAACATCTAGGTTCATATTACTGAGGTATGTCCCTGTCTGATGACATCTAGGTTCATATTACTGATGTGTGTCCCTGTCTGATGACATCTAGGTTCATATTACTGAGGTGTGTCCCTGTCTGATGACATCTAGGTTCATATTACTGAGGTGTGTCCCTGTCTGATGACATCTAGGTTCATATTACTGTCCCTGTCTGATGACATCTAGGTTCATATTAATGAAGTTTTTCCGTGTCTGATGACATCTAGGTTCAGATTAATGATGAATGTCCCTGTCTGATTATATCTAGGTTCATATTACTAAGGTGTGTCCCTGTCTGATGACATCTAGGTTCATATTACTGAGGTGTGTCCCTGTTTGATGACATCTAGGTTCATATTAATGAAGTTTTTCCTTGTCTGATGACATCTAGGTTCAGATTAATGATGAATGTCTCTGTCTGATTATATCTAGGTTCATATTACTGCGGTGTGTCCCTGTCTGATGACATCTAGGTTCATATTACTGAAGTGTGTCCTTGTCTGATGACATCTAGGTTAATATTACTTAGGTTTGTCCCTGTCTGATGACATCTAGGTTCATATTACTGAGGTATGTCCCTGTCTGATGACATCTAGGTTCATATTACTGAGGTGTGTCCCTGTCTGATGACATCTTGGTTCAAATTACTGAGGTATGTCCCTGTCTGATGACATCTAGGTTCAAATTACTGAGGTATATCCCTGTCTGATGACATCTAGGTTCATATTACTGAGGTGTGTCCCTGTCTGATGACATCTAGGTTCATATTACTGAGGTATGTCCCTGTCTGATGACATTTAGGTTCATATTACTGAGGTGTGTCCCTGTCTGATGACATCTAGCTTCATATTACTGAGGTTGGTCCGTGTCTGATGACATCTACTTCATATTACTGAGGTGTGTCCCTGTCTGATGACATCTAGGTTCATATTAATGAGGTGTGTCCCTGTCTGATGACATCAAGGTTCATATTACTGTCCCTGTCTGATGACATCTAGGTTCATATTAATGAAGTTTTTCCTTGTCTGATGACATCTAGGTTCAGATTAATGATGAATGTCCCTGTCTGATGACATCTAGGTTCATATTACTGCGGTGTGTCCCTGTCTGATGACATCTAGGTTCATATTACTGAGGTGTGTCCCTGTCTGATGACATCTAGGTTCATATTACTTAGGTTTGTCCCTGTCTGATGACATCTGGAGTTTATATTACTGAAGTGTGTCCTTGTCTGATGACATCTAGGTTCATATTACTGATGTGTGTCCCTGTCTGATGACATCTAGGGTCATATTACTGAGGTATGTCCCTGTCTGATGACATCTAGGTTCATATTACTGAAGTGTGTCCCTGTCTGATGACATCTAGGTTCATATTATTGAGGTGTGTCCCTGTCTGATGACATCTAGGTTCAAATTACTGAGGTATGTCCCTGTCTGATGACATCTAGGTTCATATTACTGAAGTGTGTCCCTGTCTGATGACATCTAGGTTCATATTATTGAGGTGTGTCCCTGTCTGATTACATCTAGGTTCACAATACTGAGGTATGTCCCTGTCTGATGACATCTAGGTTCATATTACTGAGGTGTGTCCCTGTCTGATGACATCTAGGTTCAAATTACTGAGGTATGTCCCTGTCTGATGACATCTAGGTTCATATTACTGAGGTGTGTCCCTGTCTGATGACATCTAGGTTCATATTACTGAGGTATGTCCCTGTCTGATGACATCTAGGTTCATATTACTAAGGTGTGTCCCTGTCTGATGACATCTAGGTTCATATTACTGTCCCTGTCTGATGACATTTAGGTTCATATTACTGAGGTTTGTCCCTGTCTGATGACATCTAGGTTCACAATAATGAGGTGTGTCCCTGTCTGATGACATCTAGGTTCACAATAATGAGTTGTGTCCCTGTCTGATGACATCTAGGTTCATATTACTGAGGTGTGTCCCTGTCTGATGAAATTTAGGTTCATATTACTGAGGTTTGTCCTTGTCTGATGACATCTAGGTTCATATTACTGAGGTATGTCCCTGTCTGATGACATATTGGTTCATATTGCTGAAGCGTGTCCCTGTCTGAGGACATCTAGGTTCACAATAATGAGGTGTGTCCCTATCTGATGAGATCTAGGTTCATATTACTGAGGTATGTCCCTGTCTGATGACATATTGGTTCATATTGCTGAAGTGTGTCCCTGTCTGATGACATCTAGGTTCATATTATTGAGGTGTGTCCCTGTCTGATGACATCTAGGTTCATATTGCTGAGGTTTGTCCCTGTCTGATGACATCTAGGTTCACAATAATGAGGTGTGTCCCTATCTGATGAGATCTAGGTTCATATTGCTGAGGTTTGTCCCTGTCTGATGGCATCTAGGTTCACAATAATGAGGTATGTCCCTGTCTGATGACATCTAGCTTCATATAGTGAGGTATGTCCCTGTCTGATGACATCTAGGTTCATATTATTGAGGTGTGTCCCTGTCTGATGACATCTAGCTTCATATAGTGAGGTATGTCCCTGTCTGATGACATCTAGGTTCATATTACTGAAGTGTATCCCTGTCTGATGACATCTAGCTTCATATAGTGAGGTATGTCCCTGTCTGATGACATCTAGGTTCATATTACTGAGGTGTGTCCCTGTCTGATGACATCTAGGTTCATATTACTGAAGTGTGTCCCTGTCTGATGACATTTAGGTTCATTTTACAGAGGGTTGTCCCTGTCTGATGACATCTAGGTTCATATTACTGAGGTGTGTCCCTGTCTGATGACATCTAGGTTCATATTACTGAAGTGTGTCCCTGTCTGATGACATTTAGGTTCATTTTACAGAGGTTTGTCCCTGTCTGATGACATCTAGGTTCATATTACTGAAGTGTGTCCCTGTCTGATGACCTTTAGGTTCATTTTACAGAGGTTTGTCCCTGTCTGATGACATCTAGGTTCATATTACTGAGGTGTGTCCCTGTCTGATGACATCTAGGTTCAGATTATTGAGGTGTGTCCCTGTCTGATGACATCTAGGTTCATATTACTGAGGTATGTCCCTGTCTGATGACATCTTGGTTCATATTACTGAGGTGTGTCCCTGTCTGATGACATCTAGGTTCATATTACTGAGGTTTGTCCCTGTCTGATGACATTTAGGTTCATTTTACAGAGTTGTGTCCTTTTCTGATGACATCTAGGTTCATATTACTGAGGTCTGTCCCTTTCTGATGACATCTAGGTTCATATTACTGTCCCTGTCTGATGACATTTAGGTTCATATTACTGAGGTCTGTCCCTTTCTGATGACATCTAGGTTCAAATTACTGTCCCTGTCTGATGACATCTAGGTTCATATTAATGAAGTTTTTCCTTGTCTGATGACATCTAGGTTCAGATTAATGATGAATGTCCCTGTCTGATGACATCTAGGTTCATATTACTGCGGTGTGTCCCTGTCTGATGACATCTAGGTTCATATTAATGAAGTTTTTCCTTGTCTGATGACATCTAGGTTCAGATTAATGATGAATGTCCCTGTCTGATGACATCTAGGTTCATATTACTGAGGTGTGTCCCTGTCTGATGACATCTAGGTTCATATTACTGAGGTATGTCCCTGTCTGATAACATCTAGGTTCATATTACTGAGGTATGTCCCTGTCTGATGACATCTAGGTTCATATTACTGATGTGTGTCCCTGTCTGATGACATCTAGGTTCATATTACTGAGGTGTGTCCCTGTCTGATGACATCTAGGTTCATATTACTGAGGTGTGTCCCTGTCTGATGACATCTAGGTTCATATTACTGTCCCTGTCTGATGACATCTAGGTTCATATTAATGAAGTTTTTCCGTGTCTGATGACATCTAGGTTCAGATTAATGATGAATGTCCCTGTCTGATTATATCTAGGTTCATATTACTAAGGTGTGTCCCTGTCTGATGACATCTAGGTTCATATTACTGAGGTGTGTCCCTGTCTGATGACATCTAGGTTCATATTACTGAGGTCTGTCCCTTTCTGATGACATCTAGGTTCATATTACTGTCCCTGTCTGATGACATTTAGGTTCATATTACTGAGGTCTGTCCCTTTCTGATGACATCTAGGTTCATATTACTGTCCCTGTCTGATGACATCTAGGTTCATATTAATGAAGTTTTTCCTTGTCTGATGACATCTAGGTTCAGAGATGTCGTATGACATTGGTTCATATTACTGTGTGTCCCTGTCTGATGACATCTAGCTTTAATGAAGTTTTTCCTTGTCTGATGACATCTAGGTTCAGATTAATGATGAATGTCCCTGTCTGATGACATCTAGGTTCATATTACTGAGGTGTGTCCCTGTCTGATGACATCTAGGTTCATATTACTGAGGTGTGTCCCTGTCTGATGACATCTGAGTTTATATTACTGAAGTGTGTCCTTGTCTGATGACATCTAGGTTAATATTACTTAGGTTTGTCCCTGTCTGATGACATCTAGGGTCATATTACTGAGGTATGTCCGTGTCTGATGACATCTATGTTCATATTACTGAGGTGTGTCCATGTCTGATGACATCTAGGTTCATATTACTGAGGTGTGTCCCTGTCTGATGACATCTACGTTCAAATTACTGAGGTATGTCCCTGTCTGATGACATCTAGGTTCATATTACTGTCCCTGTCTGATGACATCTAGGTTCATATTAATGAAGTTTTTCCTTGTCTGATGACATATAGGTTCACAATAATGAGGTTTGTCCCTGTCTGATGACATCTAGGTTCATATTACTGTCCCTGCCTGATGACATCTAGGTTCATATTAATGAAGTTTTTCCTTGTCTGATGACATCTAGGTTCAGATTAATGATGAATGTCCCTGTCTGATGACATTGAGGTTCATATTACTGAGGTGTGTCCCTGTCTGATGACATTGAGGTTCATATTACTGAGGTGTGTCCCTGTCTGATGACATCGAGGTTCATATTAAAGAGGTGTGTCCCTGTCTGATGACATATACGTTCAAATTACTGAGGTATGTCCCTGTCTGATGACATCTAGGTTCATATTACTGTCCCTGTCTGATGACATCTAGGTTCATATTACTGAGGTGTGTCCCTGTCTGATGACATCTAGGTTCATATTACTGTCCCTGTCTGATGACATCTAGGTTCATATTAATGAAGTTTTTCCGTGTCTGATGACATCTAGGTTCAGATTAATGATGAATGTCCCTGTCTGATTATATCTAGGTTCATATTACTAAGGTGTGTCCCTGTCTGATGACATCTAGGTTCATATTACTGAGGTGTGTCCCTGTCTGATGACATCTAGGTTCATATTACTGAGGTCTGTCCCTTTCTGATGACATCTAGGTTCATATTACTGTCCCTGTCTGATGACATTTAGGTTCATATTACTGAGGTCTGTCCCTTTCTGATGACATCTAGGTTCATATTACTGTCCCTGTCTGATGACATCTAGGTTCATATTAATGAAGTTTTTCCTTGTCTGATGACATCTAGGTTCAGATTAATGATGAATGTCCCTGTCTGATGACATCTAGGTTCATATTACTGCGGTGTGTCCCTGTCTGATGACATCTAGGTTCATATTAATGAAGTTTTTCCTTGTCTGATGACATCTAGGTTCAGATTAATGATGAATGTCCCTGTCTGATGACATCTAGGTTCATATTACTGAGGTGTGTCCCTGTCTGATGACATCTAGGTTCATATTACTGAGGTGTGTCCCTGTCTGATGACATCTGAGTTTATATTACTGAAGTGTGTCCTTGTCTGATGACATCTAGGTTAATATTACTTAGGTTTGTCCCTGTCTGATGACATCTAGGGTCATATTACTGAGGTATGTCCGTGTCTGATGACATCTATGTTCATATTACTGAGGTGTGTCCATGTCTGATGACATCTAGGTTCATATTACTGAGGTGTGTCCCTGTCTGATGACATCTACGTTCAAATTACTGAGGTATGTCCCTGTCTGATGACATCTAGGTTCATATTACTGTCCCTGTCTGATGACATCTAGGTTCATATTAATGAAGTTTTTCCTTGTCTGATGACATATAGGTTCACAATAATGAGGTTTGTCCCTGTCTGATGACATCTAGGTTCATATTACTGTCCCTGCCTGATGACATCTAGGTTCATATTAATGAAGTTTTTCCTTGTCTGATGACATCTAGGTTCAGATTAATGATGAATGTCCCTGTCTGATGACATTGAGGTTCATATTACTGAGGTGTGTCCCTGTCTGATGACATTGAGGTTCATATTACTGAGGTGTGTCCCTGTCTGATGACATCGAGGTTCATATTAAAGAGGTGTGTCCCTGTCTGATGACATATACGTTCAAATTACTGAGGTATGTCCCTGTCTGATGACATCTAGGTTCATATTACTGTCCCTGTCTGATGACATCTAGGTTCATATTACTGAGGTGTGTCCCTGTCTGATGACATCTAGGTTAATATTACTGTCCCTGTCTGATGACATCTAGGTTCATATTATTGAGGTATGTCCCTGTCTGATGACATCTAGGTTCATATTACTGAGGTGTGTCCCTGTCTGATGACATCTAGGTTCAGATTATTGAGGTGTGTCCCCATCTGATGACATCTAGGGTCATATTACTAAAGTGTGTCCCTGTCTGATGACATCTGAGTTTATATTACTGAAGTGTGTCCTTGTCTGATGACATCTAGGTTAATATTACTTAGGTTTGTCCCTGTCTGATGACATCTAGGGTCATATTACTGAGGTATGTCCCTGTCTGATAACATCTAGGTTCATATTACTGAGGTATGTCCCTGTCTGATGACATCTAGGTTCATATTACTGATGTGTGTCCCTGTCTGATGACATCTAGGGTCATATTACTGAGGTATGTCCCTGTCTGATAACATCTAGGTTCATATTACTGAGGTATGTCCCTGTCTGATGACATCTAGGTTAATATTACTTAGGTTTGTCCCTGTCTGATGACATCTAGGTTCATATTACTGAGGTATGTCCCTGTCTGATAACATCTAGGTTCATATTACTGAGGTATGTCCCTGTCTGATGACATCTAGGTTCATATTACTGATGTGTGTCCCTGTCTGATGACATCTAGGTTCATATTACTGAGGTATGTCCCTGTCTGATGACATCTAGGTTAATATTACTGTCCCTGTCTGATGACATCTAGGTTCAAATTACTGAGGTGTGTCCCTGTCTGATGACATCTAGGTTCATATTACTGAAGTGTGTCCCTGTCTGATGACATCTAGGTTCAGATTATTGAGGTGTGTCCCTGTTTGATGACATCTAGGTTCAAATTACTGAGGTGTGTCCCTGTCTGATGACATCTAGGTTCAAATTACTGAGGTGTGTCCCTGTCTGATGACATCTAGGTTAATATTACTGTCCCTGTCTGATGACATCTAGGTTCATATTACTGAGGTGTGTCCCTGTCTGATGACATCTAGGTTCATATTACTGTCCCTGTCTGATGACATCTAGGTTCATATTACTGAGGTGTGTCCCTGTCTGATGACATCTAGGTTCATATTACTGAGGTGTGTCCCTGTCTGATGACATTTAGGTTCATATTACTGTCCCTGTCTGATGACATCTAGGTTCATATTAATGAAGTTTTTCCGTGTCTGATGACATCTAGGTTCAGATTAATGATGAATGTCCCTGTCTGATGACATCTAGGTTCATATTACTAAGGTGTGTCCCTGTCTGATGACATCTAGGTTCATATATTACTGCGGTGTGTCCCTGTCTGATTATATCTAGGTTCATATTACTAAGGTGTGTCCCTGTCTGATGACATCTAGGTTCATATTACTGAGGTGTGTCCCTGTCTGATTATATCTAGGTTCATATGACTAAGGTGTGTCCCTGTCTGATGACATCTAGGTTCATATTACTGAGGTGTGTCCCTGTCTGATTATATCTAGGTTCATATTACTAAGGTGTGTCCCTGTCTGATGACATCTAGGTTCATATTACTGAGGTGTGTCCCTGTCTGATTATATCTAGGTTCATATTACTAAGGTGTGTCCCTGTCTGATGACATCTAGGTTAATATTACTGTCCCTGTCTGATGACATCTAGGTTCATATTAATGTAGTTTTTCCTTGTCTGATGACATCTAGGTTCAGATTAATGATGAATGTCCCTGTCTGATGACATCAAGGTTCATATTACTGAGGTGTGTCCCTGTCTGATGACATCTAGGTTCATATTACTTAGGTTTGTCCCTGTCTGATGACATCTGAGTTTATATTACTGAAGTGTGTCCTTGTCTGATGACATCTAGGTTAATATTACTGTCCCTGTCTGATGACATCTAGGTTCATATTACTGAGGTGTGTCCCTGTTTGATGACATTTAGGTTCATTTTATAGAGGTTTGTCCCTGTCTGATGACATCTAGGTTCATATTACTGATGTGTGTCCCTGTCTGATGACATCTAGGGTCATATTACTGAGGTATGTCCCTGTCTGATAACATCTAGGTTCATATTACTGAGGTATGTCCCTGTCTGATGACATCTAGGTTAATATTACTTAGGTTTGTCCCTGTCTGATGACATCTAGGTTCATATTACTGAGGTATGTCCCTGTCTGATAACATCTAGGTTCATATTACTGAGGTATGTCCCTGTCTGATGACATCTAGGTTCATATTACTGATGTGTGTCCCTGTCTGATGACATCTAGGTTCATATTACTGAGGTATGTCCCTGTCTGATGACATCTAGGTTAATATTACTGTCCCTGTCTGATGACATCTAGGTTCAAATTACTGAGGTGTGTCCCTGTCTGATGACATCTAGGTTCATATTACTGAAGTGTGTCCCTGTCTGATGACATCTAGGTTCAGATTATTGAGGTGTGTCCCTGTCTGATGACATCTAGGTTCAAATTACTGAGGTGTGTCCCTGTCTGATGACATCTAGGTTCAAATTACTGAGGTGTGTCCCTGTCTGATGACATCTAGGTTAATATTACTGTCCCTGTCTGATGACATCTAGGTTCATATTACTGAGGTGTGTCCCTGTCTGATGACATCTAGGTTCATATTACTGTCCCTGTCTGATGACATCTAGGTTCATATTACTGAGGTGTGTCCCTGTCTGATGACATCTAGGTTCATATTACTGAGGTGTGTCCCTGTCTGATGACATTTAGGTTCATATTACTGTCCCTGTCTGATGACATCTAGGTTCATATTAATGAAGTTTTTCCGTGTCTGATGACATCTAGGTTCAGATTAATGATGAATGTCCCTGTCTGATGACATCTAGGTTCATATTACTAAGGTGTGTCCCTGTCTGATGACATCTAGGTTCATATATTACTGCGGTGTGTCCCTGTCTGATTATATCTAGGTTCATATTACTAAGGTGTGTCCCTGTCTGATGACATCTAGGTTCATATTACTGAGGTGTGTCCCTGTCTGATTATATCTAGGTTCATATTACTAAGGTGTGTCCCTGTCTGATGACATCTAGGTTCATATTACTGAGGTGTGTCCCTGTCTGATTATATCTAGGTTCATATTACTAAGGTGTGTCCCTGTCTGATGACATCTAGGTTCATATTACTGAGGTGTGTCCCTGTCTGATTATATCTAGGTTCATATTACTAAGGTGTGTCCCTGTCTGATGACATCTAGGTTAATATTACTGTCCCTGTCTGATGACATCTAGGTTCATATTAATGTAGTTTTTCCTTGTCTGATGACATCTAGGTTCAGATTAATGATGAATGTCCCTGTCTGATGACATCAAGGTTCATATTACTGAGGTGTGTCCCTGTCTGATGACATCTAGGTTCATATTACTTAGGTTTGTCCCTGTCTGATGACATCTGAGTTTATATTACTGAAGTGTGTCCTTGTCTGATGACATCTAGGTTAATATTACTGTCCCTGTCTGATGACATCTAGGTTCATATTACTGAGGTGTGTCCCTGTTTGATGACATTTAGGTTCATTTTATAGAGGTTTGTCCCTGTCTGATGACATCTAGGTTCATATTACTGAGGTGTGTCCCTGTCTGATGACATCTAGGTTAATATTACTTAGGTTTGTCCCTGTCTGATGACATCTAGGTTCATATTATTGAGGTGTGTCCCTGTCTGATGACATCTAGGTTCATATTACTGAGGTGTGTCCCTGTCTGATGACATCTAGGTTCATATTACTGAGGTATGTCCCTGTCTGATGACATCTAGGTTCATATTACTGAGGTTTGTTCCTGTCTGATGACATCTAGGTTCATATTACTGAGGTTTGTCCCTGTCTGATGACATTTAGGTTCATTTTACAGAGTTGTGTCCTTTTCTGATGACATCTAGGTTCATATTACTGAGGTCTGTCCCTTTCTGATGACATCTAGGTTCATATTACTGTCCCTGTCTGATGACATTTAGGTTCATATTACTGAGGTCTGTCCCTTTCTGATGACATCTAGGTTCATATTACTGTCCCTGTCTGATGACATCTAGGTTCATATTAATGAAGTTTTTCCTTGTCTGATGACATCTAGGTTCAGATTAATGATGAATGTCCCTGTCTGATGACATCTAGGTTCATATTACTGCGGTGTGTCCCTGTCTGATGACATCTAGGTTCATATTACTGAGGTGTGTCCCTGTCTGATGACATCTGAGTTTATATTACTGAAGTGTGTCCTTGTCTGATGACATCTATGTTAATATTACTTAGGTTTGTCCCTGTCTGATGACATCTAGGTTCATATTACTGAGGTATGTCCATGTCTGATGACATCTAGGTTCATATTACTGAGGTGTGTCCCTGTCTGATGACATCTAGGTTCAAATTACTGAGGTATGTCCCTGTCTGATGACATCTAGGTTCATATTACTGAGGTATGTCCCTGTCTGATGACATCTAGGTTCATATTACTGTCCCTGTCTGATGACATCTAGGTTCATATTACTGAGGTGTGTCCCTGTCTGATGACATCTAGGTTAATATTACTGTCCCTGTCTGATGACATCTAGGTTCATATTACTGAGGTATGTCCCTGTCTGATGACATCTAGGTTCATATTACTGAGGTGTGTCCCTGTCTGATGACATCTAGGTTCATATTACTGTCCCTGTCTGATGACATCTAGGTTCATATTACTGAGGTGTGTCCCTGTCTGATGACATCTAGGTTCATATTACTGAGGTGTGTCACTGTTTGATGACATCTAGGTTAATATTACTGTCCCTGTCTGATGACATCTAGGTTCATATTACTGAGGTATGTCCCTGTCTGATGACATTTAGGTTCATATTACTGAGGTGTGTCCCTGTCTGATGACATCTAGGTTAATATTACTGTCCCTGTCTGATGACATCTAGGATCATATTAATGAAGTTTTTCCTTGTCTGATGACATCTAGGTTCAGATTAATGATGAATGTCCCTATCTGATGACATCTAGGGTCATATTACTAAGGTGTGTCCCTGTCTGATGACATCTGAGTTTATACTACTGAAGTGTGTCCTTGTCTGATGACATCTAGGTTCATATTACTGATGTGTGTCCCTGTCTGATGACATCTAGGGTCATATTACTGAGGTATGTCCCTGTTTGATAACATCTAGGTTCATATTACTGAGGTATGTCCCTGTCTGATGACATCTAGGTTCATATTACTGATGTGTGTCCCTGTCTGATGACATCTAGGTTCATATTACTGAGGTATGTCCCTGTCTGATGACATCTAGGTTCAAATTACTGAGGTGTGTCCCTGTCGGATGACATCTAGGTTCAGATTATTGAGGTGTGTCCCTGTCTGATGACATCTAGGTTCATATTACTGAGGTGTGTCCCTGTCTGATGACATCTAGGTTCATATTACTGAGGTTTGTCCCCCTCTCATGACATCTAGGTTCATATTACTGCGGTGTGTCCCTGTCTGATGACATCTAGGTTCATATTACTGAGGTGTGTCCCTGTCTGATGACATCTAGGTTCATATTATTGAGGTGTGTCCCTGTCTGATGACATCTAGGTTCAAATTACTGAGGTGTGTCCCTGTCTGATGACATCTAGGGTCATATTACTGAGGTGTGTCCCTGTCTGATGACATCTAGGTTCATATTACTGAGGTGTGTCCCTGTCTGATGACATTTAGGTTCATATTACTGTCCCTGTCTGATGACATCTAGGTTCATATTAATGAAGTTTTTCCGTGTCTGATGACATCTATGTTCAGATTAATGATGAATGTCCCTGTCTGATGACATCTAGGTTAATATTACTGAGGTTTGTCCCTGTCTGATGACATCTAGGGTCATATTACTGAGGTATGTCCCTGTCTGATGACATCTAGGGTCATATTACTGAGGTGTGTCCCTGTCTGATGACATCTAGGTTCATATTACTGAGGTGTGTCCCTGTCTGATGACATCTAGGTTCATATTACTGAGGTGTGTCCCTGTCTGATGACATCTAGGTTCATATAACTTAGGTTTGTCCCTGTCTGATGACATCTAGGTTCATATTACTGAGGTGTGTCCCTGTCTGATGACATCTGAGTTTATATTACTGAAGTGTGTCCTTGTCTGATGACATCTAGGTTAATATTACTTAGGTTTGTCCCTGTCTGATGACATCTAGGGTCATATTACTGAGGTATGTCCCTGTCTGATGACATCTAGGTTCATATTACTGAAGTGTGTCCCTGTCTGATGACATCTAGGTTCATATTATTGAGGTGTGTCCCTGTCTGATGACATCTACGTTCAAATTACTGAGGTATGTCCCTGTCTGATGACATCTAGGTTCATATTACTGTCCCTGTCTGATGACATCTAGGTTCATATTAATGAAGTTTTTCCTTGTCTGATGACATATAGGTTCACAATAATGAGGTTTGTCCCTGTCTGATGACATCTAGGTTCAGATTAATAATCTATGTCCCTGTTTGATGACATTGAGGTTCATATTACTGAGGTGTGTCCCTGTCTGATGACATCTAGGTTCATATTACTGAGGTGTGTCCCTGTCTGATGACATTGAGGTTCATATTACTGAGGTTTGTCCCTGTCTGATGACATCTAGGTTCATATTACTGAGGTGTGTCCCTGTCTGATGACATTGAGGTTCATATTACTGAGGTTTGTCCCTGTCTGATGACATCTAGGTTCATATTAATAATCTATGTCCCTGTCTGATGACATCTAGGTTCATATTACTTAGGTTTGTCCCTGTCTGATGACATTGAGGTTCATATTACTGAGGTGTGTCCCTGTCTGATGACATCGAGGTTCATATTAAAGAGGTGTGTCCCTGTCTGATGACATCTACGTTCAAATTACTGAGGTATGTCCCTGTCTGATGACATCTAGGTTCATATTACTGTCCCTGTCTGATTACATCTAGGTTCATATTACTGAGGTGTGTCCCTGTCTGATGACATCTAGGTTAATATTACTGTCCCTGTCTGATGACATCTAGGTTCATATTACTGATGTGTGTCCCTGTCTGATGACATCTAGGTTCATATTACTGAGGTGTGTCCCTGTCTGATGACATCTAGGTTCATATTACTGCGGTGTGTCCCTGTCTGATGACATCTAAGTTCATATTAATGAAGTTTTTCCTTGTCTGATGACATCTAGGTTCAGATTAATGATGAATGTCCCTGTCTGATGACATCTAGGTTCATATTACTAAGGTGTGTCCCTGTCTGATGACATCTGAGTTTATATTACTGAAGTGTGTCCCTGTCTGATGACATCTAGGTTCATATTACTGAGGTGTGTCCCTGTCTGATGACATCTAGGTTCATATTACTGTGGTGTGTCCCTGTCTGATGACATCTAAGTTCATATTAATGAAGTTTTTCCTTGTCTGATGACATCTAGGTTCAGATTAATGATGAATGTCCCTGTCTGATGACATCTAGGTTCAAATTACTGAGGTGTGTCCCTGTCTGATGACATCTAGGTTAATATTACTGTCCCTGTCTGATGACATCTAGGTTCATATTACTGAGGTGTGTCCCTGTCTGATGACATCTAGGTTCATATTACTGATGTGTGTCCCTGTCTGATGACATCTAGGTTCATATTACTGCGGTGTGTCCCTGTCTGATGACATCTAAGTTCATATTAATGAAGTTTTTCCTTGTCTGATGACATCTAGGTTCAGATTAATGATGAATGTCCCTGTCTGATGACATCTAGGAACATATTACTAAGGTGTGTCCCTGTCTGATGACATCTGAGTTTATATTACTGAAGTGTGTCCTTGTCTGATGACATCTAGGTTAATATTACTTAGGTTTGTCCCTGTCTGATGACATCTAGGTTCATATTACTGAGGTATGTCCCTGTCTGATAACATCTAGGTTCATATTACTGAGGTATGTCCCTGTCTGATGACATCTAGGTTCATATTACTGAGGTATGTCCCTGTCTGATAACATCTAGGTTCATATTACTGAGGTATGTCCCTGTCTGATGACATCTAGGTTCATATTACTGATGTGTGTCCCTGTCTGATGACATCTAGGTTCATATTACTGAGGTGTGTCCCTGTCTGATGACATCTAGGTTCATATTACTGAGGTGTGTCCCTGTCTGATGACATCTAGGTTCATATTACTGTCCCTGTCTGATGACATCTAGGTTCATATTAATGAAGTTTTTCCGTGTCTGATGACATCTAGGTTCAGATTAATGATGAATGTCCCTGTCTGATGACATCTAGGTTAATATTACTGAGGTTTGTCCCTGTCTGATGACATCTAGGGTCATATTACTGAGGTGTGTCCCTGTCTGATGACATCTGAGTTTATATTACTGAAGTGTGTCCTTGTCTGATGACATCTAGGTTAATATTACTTAGGTTTGTCCCTGTCTGATGACATCTAGGGTCATATTACTGAGGTATGTCCCTGTCTGATAACATCTAGGTTCATATTACTGAGGTATGTCCCTGTCTGATGACATCTAGGTTCATATTACTGATGTGTGTCCCTGTCTGATGACATCTAGGTTCATATTACTGCGGTGTGTCCCTGTCTGATGACATCTAGGTTCATATTACTGAGGTGTGTCCCTGTCTGATGACATCTAGGTTCATATTATTGAGGTGTGTCCCTGTCTGATGACATTTAGGTTCAAATTACTGAGGTGTGTCCCTGTCTGATGACATCTAGGGTCATATTACTGAGGTGTGTCCCTGTCTGATGACATCTAGGTTCATATTACTGAGGTGTGTCCCTGTCTGATGACATTTAGGTTCATATTACTGTCCCTGTCTGATGACATCTAGGTTCATATTAATGAAGTTTTTCTGTGTCTGATGACATCTAGGGTCATATTACTGAGGTGTGTCCCTGTCTGATGACATCTAGGTTCATATTACTGAGGTGTGTCCCTGTCTGATGACATCTAGGTTCATATTACTGAGGTGTGTCCCTGTCTGATGACATCTAGGTTCATATTACTTAGGTTTGTCCCTGTCTGATGACATCTAGGTTCATATTACTGAGGTGTGTCCCTGTCTGATGACATCTGAGTTTATATTACTGAAGTGTGTCCCTGTCTGATGACATCTAGGTTCATATTACTGAGGTGTGTCCCTGTCTGATGACATCTAGGTTCATATTACTGTGGTGTGTCCCTGTCTGATGACATCTAAGTTCATATTAATGAAGTTTTTCCTTGTCTGATGACATCTAGGTTCAGATTAATGATGAATGTCCCTGTCTGATGACATCTAGGTTCAAATTACTGAGGTGTGTCCCTGTCTGATGACATCTAGGTTAATATTACTGTCCCTGTCTGATGACATCTAGGTTCATATTACTGAGGTGTGTCCCTGTCTGATGACATCTAGGTTCATATTACTGATGTGTGTCCCTGTCTGATGACATCTAGGTTCATATTACT
The DNA here is from genome assembly GCF_020615455.1 of Coregonus clupeaformis. NCBI lineage: Eukaryota > Metazoa > Chordata > Actinopteri > Salmoniformes > Salmonidae > Coregonus > Coregonus clupeaformis. The sequence continues at coordinate 325,621 of NW_025533665.1, forward strand.
GCGGTGTGTCCCTGTCTGATGACATCTAAGTTCATATTAATGAAGTTTTTCCTTGTCTGATGACATCTAGGTTCAGATTAATGATGAATGTCCCTGTCTGATGACATCTAGGAACATATTACTAAGGTGTGTCCCTGTCTGATGACATCTGAGTTTATATTACTGAAGTGTGTCCTTGTCTGATGACATCTAGGTTAATATTACTTAGGTTTGTCCCTGTCTGATGACATCTAGGTTCATATTACTGAGGTATGTCCCTGTCTGATAACATCTAGGTTCATATTACTGAGGTATGTCCCTGTCTGATGACATCTAGGGTCATATTACTGAGGTATGTCCCTGTCTGATAACATCTAGGTTCATATTACTGAGGTATGTCCCTGTCTGATGACATCTAGGTTCATATTACTGATGTGTGTCCCTGTCTGATGACATCTAGGTTCATATTACTGAGGTGTGTCCCTGTCTGATGACATCTAGGTTCATATTACTGAGGTGTGTCCCTGTCTGATGACATCTAGGTTCATATTACTGTCCCTGTCTGATGACATCTAGGTTCATATTAATGAAGTTTTTCCGTGTCTGATGACATCTAGGTTCAGATTAATGATGAATGTCCCTGTCTGATGACATCTAGGTTAATATTACTGAGGTTTGTCCCTGTCTGATGACATCTAGGGTCATATTACTGAGGTATGTCCCTGTCTGATGACATCTAGGGTCATATTACTGAGGTGTGTCCCTGTCTGATGACATCTGAGTTTATATTACTGAAGTGTGTCCTTGTCTGATGACATCTAGGTTAATATTACTTAGGTTTGTCCCTGTCTGATGACATCTAGGGTCATATTACTGAGGTATGTCCCTGTCTGATAACATCTAGGTTCATATTACTGAGGTATGTCCCTGTCTGATGACATCTAGGTTCATATTACTGATGTGTGTCCCTGTCTGATGACATCTAGGTTCATATTACTGCGGTGTGTCCCTGTCTGATGACATCTAGGTTCATATTACTGAGGTGTGTCCCTGTCTGATGACATCTAGGTTCATATTATTGAGGTGTGTCCCTGTCTGATGACATCTAGGTTCAAATTACTGAGGTGTGTCCCTGTCTGATGACATCTAGGGTCATATTACTGAGGTGTGTCCCTGTCTGATGACATCTAGGTTCATATTACTGAGGTGTGTCCCTGTCTGATGACATTTAGGTTCATATTACTGTCCCTGTCTGATGACATCTAGGTTCATATTAATGAAGTTTTTCTGTGTCTGATGACATCTAGGGTCATATTACTGAGGTGTGTCCCTGTCTGATGACATCTAGGTTCATATTACTGAGGTGTGTCCCTGTCTGATGACATCTAGGTTCATATTACTGAGGTGTGTCCCTGTCTGATGACATCTAGGTTCATATTACTTAGGTTTGTCCCTGTCTGATGACATCTAGGTTCATATTACTGAGGTGTGTCCCTGTCTGATGACATCTGAGTTTATATTACTGAAGTGTGTCCTTGTCTGATGACATCTAGGTTAATATTACTTAGGTTTGTCCCTGTCTGATGACATCTAGGGTCATATTACTGAAGTGTGTCCCTGTCTGATGACATCTAGGTTCATATTATTGAGGTGTGTCCCTGTCTGATGACATCTACGTCAAATTACTGAGGTATGTCCCTGTCTGATGACATCTAGGTTCATATTACTGTCCCTGTCTGATGACATCTAGGTTCATATTAATGAAGTTTTTCCTTGTCTGATGACATATAGGTTCACAATAATGAGGTTTGTCCCTGTCTGATGACATCTAGGTTCAGATTAATAATCTATGTCCCTGTTTGATGACATTGAGGTTCATATTACTGAGGTGTGTCCCTGTCTGATGACATCTAGGTTCATATTACTGAGGTGTGTCCCTGTCTGATGACATTGAGGTTCATATTACTGAGGTTTGTCCCTGTCTGATGACATCTAGGTTCATATTACTGAGGTGTGTCCCTGTCTGATGACATTGAGGTTCATATTGCTGAGGTTTGTCCCTGTCTGATGACATCTAGGTTCAGATTAATAATCTATGTCCCTGTCTGATGACATCTAGGTTTATATTACTTAGGTTTGTCCCTGTCTGATGACATCTAGGGTCATATTACTGAGGTATGTCCCTGTCTGATGACATTGAGGTTCATATTACTGAGGTGTGTCCCTGTCTGATGACATCGAGGTTCATATTAAAGAGGTGTGTCCCTGTCTGATGACATCTACGTTCAAATTACTGAGGTATGTCCCTGTCTGATGACATCTAGGTTCATATTACTGTCCCTGTCTGATTACATCTAGGTTCATATTACTGAGGTGTGTCCCTGTCTGATGACATCTAGGTTAATATTACTGTCCCTGTCTGATGACATCTAGGTTCATATTACTGAGGTGTGTCCCTGTCTGATGACATCTAGGTTCATATTACTGATGTGTGTCCCTGTCTGATGACATCTAGGTTCATATTACTGAGGTGTGTCCCTGTCTGATGACATCTAGGTTCATATTACTGAGGTATGTCCCTGTCTGATGACATCTAGGTTCATATTACTGATGTGTGTCCCTGTCTGATGACATCTAGGTTCATATTACTGCGGTGTGTCCCTGTCTGATGACATCTAGGTTCATATTACTGAGGTGTGTCCCTGTCTGATGACATCTAGGTTCATATTACTGAGGTGTGTCCCTGTCTGATGACATCTAGGTTCAAATTACTGAGGTGTGTCCCTGTCTGATGACATCTAGGGTCATATTACTGAGGTGTGTCCCTGTCTGATGACATCTAGGTTCATATTACTGAGGTGTGTCCCTGTCTGATGACATCTAGGTTCATATTACTGTCCCTGTCTGATGACATCTAGGTTCATATTAATGAAGTTTTTCCGTGTCTGATGACATCTAGGTTCAGATTAATGATGAATGTCCCTGTCTGATGACATCTAGGTTAATATTACTGAGGTTTGTCCCTGTCTGATGACATCTAGGTTCATATTACTGAGGTGTGTCCCTGTCTGATGACATCTGAGTTCATATTACTGAAGTGTGTCCTTGTCTGATGACATCTAGGTTAATATTACTTAGGTTTGTCCCTGTCTGATGACATCTAGGGTCATATTACTGAGGTATGTCCCTGTCTGATGACATCTAGGTTCATATTACTGAAGTGTGTCCCTGTCTGATGACATCTAGGTTCATATTATTGAGGTGTGTCCCTGTCTGATGACATCTACGTTCAAATTACTGAGGTATGTCCCTGTCTGATGACATCTAGGTTCATATTACTGTCCCTGTCTGATGACATCTAGGTTCATATTAATGAAGTTTTTCCTTGTCTGATGACATATAGGTTCACAATAATGAGGTTTGTCCCTGTCTGATGACATCTAGGTTCAGATTAATAATCTATGTCCCTGTTTGATGACATTGAGGTTCATATTACTGAGGTGTGTCCCTGTCTGATGACATCTAGGTTCATATTACTGAGGTGTGTCCCTGTCTGATGACATTGAGGTTCATATTACTGAGGTTTGTCCCTGTCTGATGACATCTAGGTTCATATTACTGAGGTGTGTCCCTGTCTGATGACATTGAGGTTCATATTACTGAGGTTTGTCCCTGTCTGATGACATCTAGGTTCAGATTAATAATCTATGTCCCTGTCTGATGACATCTAGGTTCATATTACTTAGGTTTGTCCCTATCTGATGACATCTAGGGTCATATTACTGAGGTATGTCCCTGTCTGATGACATTGAGGTTCATATTACTGAGGTGTGTCCCTGTCTGATGACATCGAGGTTCATATTAAAGAGGTGTGTCCCTGTCTGATGACATCTAGGTTCATATTACTGAGGTGTGTCCCTGTCTGATGACATCTAGGTTCATATTATTGAGGTGTGTCCCTGTCTGATGACATCTAGGTTCAAATTACTGAGGTGTGTCCCTGTCTGATGACATCTAGGGTCATATTACTGAGGTGTGTCCCTGTCTGATGACATCTAGGTTCATATTACTGAGGTGTGTCCCTGTCTGATGACATTTAGGTTCATATTACTGTCCCTGTCTGATGACATCTAGGTTCATATTAATGAAGTTTTTCCGTGTCTGATGACATCTAGGTTCAGATTAATGATGAATGTCCCTGTCTGATGACATCTAGGTTAATATTACTGAGGTTTGTCCCTGTCTGATGACATCTAGGTTCATATTACTGAGGTGTGTCCCTGTCTGATGACATCTGAGTTCATATTACTGAAGTGTGTCCTTGTCTGATGACATCTAGGTTAATATTACTTAGGTTTGTCCCTGTCTGATGACATCTAGGGTCATATTACTGAGGTATGTCCCTGTCTGATGACATCTAGGTTCATATTACTGAAGTGTGTCCCTGTCTGATGACATCTAGGTTCATATTACTGAGGTGTGTCCCTGTCTGATGACATCTACGTTCAAATTACTGAGGTATGTCCCTGTCTGATGACATCTAGGTTCATATTACTGTCCCTGTCTGATGACATCTAGGTTCATATTAATGAAGTTTTTCCTTGTCTGATGACATATAGGTTCACAATAATGAGGTTTGTCCCTGTCTGATGACATCTAGGTTCAGATTAATAATCTATGTCCCTGTTTGATGACATTGAGGTTCATATTACTGAGGTGTGTCCCTGTCTGATGACATCTAGGTTCATATTACTGAGGTGTGTCCCTGTCTGATGACATTGAGGTTCATATTACTGAGGTTTGTCCCTGTCTGATGACATCTAGGTTCATATTACTGAGGTGTGTCCCTGTCTGATGACATTGAGGTTCATATTACTGAGGTTTGTCCCTGTCTGATGACATCTAGGTTCAGATTAATAATCTATGTCCCTGTCTGATGACATCTAGGTTCATATTACTTAGGTTTGTCCCTATCTGATGACATCTAGGGTCATATTACTGAGGTATGTCCCTGTCTGATGACATTGAGGTTCATATTACTGAGGTGTGTCCCTGTCTGATGACATCGAGGTTCATATTAAAGAGGTGTGTCCCTGTCTGATGACATCTACGTTCAAATTACTGAGGTATGTCCCTGTCTGATGACATCTAGGTTCATATTACTGTCCCTGTCTGATTACATCTAGGTTCATATTACTGAGGTGTGTCCCTGTCTGATGACATCTAGGTTAATATTACTGTCCCTGTCTGATGACATCTAGGTTCATATTACTGAGGTGTGTCCCTGTCTGATGACATCTAGGTTCATATTACTGATGTGTGTCCCTGTCTGATGACATCTAGGTTCATATTACTGAGGTGTGTCCCTGTCTGATGACATCTAGGTTCATATTACTGCGGTGTGTCCCTGTCTGATGACATCTAAGTTCATATTAATGAAGTTTTTCCTTGTCTGATGACATCTAGGTTCAGATTAATGATGAATGTCCCTGTCTGATGACATCTAGGTTCATATTACTAAGGTGTGTCCCTGTCTGATGACATCTGAGTTTATATTACTGAAGTGTGTCCTTGTCTGATGACATCTAGGTTAATATTACTTAGGTTTGTCCCTGTCTGATGACATCTAGGGTCATATTACTGAGGTATGTCCCTGTCTGATAACATCTAGGTTCATATTACTGAGGTATGTCCCTGTCTGATGACATCTAGGTTCATATTACTGAGGTATGTCCCTGTCTGATAACATCTAGGTTCATATTACTGAGGTATGTCCCTGTCTGATGACATCTAGGTTCATATTACTGATGTGTGTCCCTGTCTGATGACATCTAGGTTCATATTACTGAGGTGTGTCCCTGTCTGATGACATCTAGGTTCATATTACTGAGGTGTGTCCCTGTCTGATGACATCTAGGTTCATATTACTGTCCCTGTCTGATGACATCTAGGTTCATATTAATGAAGTTTTTCCGTGTCTGATGACATCTAGGTTCAGATTAATGATGAATGTCCCTGTCTGATTATATCTAGGTTCATATTACTAAGGTGTGTCCCTGTCTGATGACATCTAGGTTCATATTACTGAGGTATGTCCCTGTCTGATAACATCTAGGTTCATATTACTGAGGTATGTCCCTGTCTGATGACATCTAGGTTAATATTACTGAGGTATGTCCCTGTCTGATAACATCTAGGTTCATATTACTGAGGTATGTCCCTGTCTGATGACATCTAGGTTCATATTACTGATGTGTGTCCCTGTCTGATGACATCTAGGTTCATATTACTGAGGTGTGTCCCTGTCTGATGACATCTAGGTTCATATTACTGAGGTGTGTCCCTGTCTGATGACATCTAGGTTCATATTACTGTCCCTGTCTGATGACATCTAGGTTCATATTAATGAAGTTTTTCCTTGTCTGATGACATCTAGGTTCAGATTAATGATGAATGTCCCTGTCTGATTATATCTAGGTTCATATTACTGCGGTGTGTCCCTGTCTGATGACATCTAGGTTCATATTACTGAAGTGTGTCCTTGTCTGATGACATCTAGGTTAATATTACTTAGGTTTGTCCCTGTCTGATGACATCTAGGTTCATATTACTGAGGTATGTCCCTGTCTGATGACATCTAGGTTCATATTACTGAGGTGTGTCCCTGTCTGATGACATCTAGGTTCAAATTAATAAGGTATGTCCCTGTCTGATGACATCTAGGTTCATATTACTGAGGTATGTCCCTGTCTGATGACATCTAGGTTCAAATTACTGAGGTATATCCCTGTCTGATGACATCTAGGTTCATATTACTGAGGTGTGTCCCTGTCTGATGACATCTAGGTTCAAATTACTGAGGTATGTCCCTGTCTGATGACATCTAGGTTCATATTACTGAGGTGTGTCCCTGTCTGATGACATCTAGGTTCATATTACTGAGGTATGTCCCTGTCTGATGACATCTAGGTTCATATTACTGAGGTATGTCCCTGTCTGATTATATCTAGGTTCATATTACTAAGGTGTGTCCCTGTCTGATGACATCTAGGTTCATATTACTGAGGTATGTCCCTGTCTGATAACATCTAGGTTCATATTACTGAGGTATGTCCCTGTCTGATGACATCTAGGTTAATATTACTGAGGTATGTCCCTGTCTGATAACATCTAGGTTCATATTACTGAGGTATGTCCCTGTCTGATGACATCTAGGTTCATATTACTGATGTGTGTCCCTGTCTGATGACATCTAGGTTCATATTACTGAGGTGTGTCCCTGTCTGATGACATCTAGGTTCATATTACTGAGGTGTGTCCCTGTCTGATGACATCTAGGTTCATATTACTGTCCCTGTCTGATGACATCTAGGTTCATATTAATGAAGTTTTTCCTTGTCTGATGACATCTAGGTTCAGATTAATGATGAATGTCCCTGTCTGATTATATCTAGGTTCATATTACTGCGGTGTGTCCCTGTCTGATGACATCTAGGTTCATATTACTGAAGTGTGTCCTTGTCTGATGACATCTAGGTTAATATTACTTAGGTTTGTCCCTGTCTGATGACATCTAGGTTCATATTACTGAGGTATGTCCCTGTCTGATGACATCTAGGTTCATATTACTGAGGTGTGTCCCTGTCTGATGACATCTAGGTTCAAATTAATGAGGTATGTCCCTGTCTGATGACATCTAGGTTCATATTACTGAGGTATGTCCCTGTCTGATGACATCTAGGTTCAAATTACTGAGGTATGTCCCTGTCTGATGACATCTAGGTTCATATTACTGAGGTGTGTCCCTGTCTGATGACATCTAGGTTCAAATTACTGAGGTATGTCCCTGTCTGATGACATCTAGGTTTATATTACTTAGGTTTGTCCCTGTCTGATGACATCTAGGGTCATATTACTGAGGTATGTCCCTGTCTGATGACATTGAGGTTCATATTACTGAGGTGTGTCCCTGTCTGATGACATCGAGGTTCATATTAAAGAGGTGTGTCCCTGTCTGATGACATCTAGGTTCATATTACTGAGGTTTGTCCCTGTCTGATGACATCTAGGTTCATATTACTGTCCCGGTCTGATGACATCTAGGTTCATATTACTGTCCCGGTCTGATGACATCTAGGTTCATATTACTGTCCCTGTCTGATGACATCTAGGTTCATATTACTGAGGTGTGTCCCTGTCTGATGACATCTAGGTTCATATTACTGAGGTGTGTCCCTGTCTGATGACATCTAGGTTCATATTACTGAGGTGTGTCCCTGTCTGATGACATCTAGGTTCATATTACTGAGGTATGTCCCTGTCTGATGACATCTAGGTTCATATTACTGATGTGTGTCCCTGTCTGATGACATCTAGGTTCATATTACTGCGGTGTGTCCCTGTCTGATGACATCTAGGTTCATATTACTGAGGTGTGTCCCTGTCTGATGACATCTAGGTTCATATTATTGAGGTGTGTCCCTGTCTGATGACATCTAGGTTCAAATTACTGAGGTGTGTCCCTGTCTGATGACATCTAGGGTCATATTACTGAGGTGTGTCCCTGTCTGATGACATCTAGGTTCATATTACTGAGGTGTGTCCCTGTCTGATGACATTTAGGTTCATATTACTGTCCCTGTCTGATGACATCTAGGTTCATATTAATGAAGTTTTTCCGTGTCTGATGACATCTAGGTTCAGATTAATGATGAATGTCCCTGTCTGATGACATCTAGGTTAATATTACTGAGGTTTGTCCCTGTCTGATGACATCTAGGTTCATATTACTGAGGTGTGTCCCTGTCTGATGACATCTGAGTTCATATTACTGAAGTGTGTCCTTGTCTGATGACATCTAGGTTAATATTACTTAGGTTTGTCCCTGTCTGATGACATCTAGGGTCATATTACTGAGGTATGTCCCTGTCTGATGACATCTAGGTTCATATTACTGAAGTGTGTCCCTGTCTGATGACATCTAGGTTCATATTATTGAGGTGTGTCCCTGTCTGATGACATCTACGTTCAAATTACTGAGGTGTGTCCCTGTCTGATGACATCTAGGTTCATATTACTGTCCCTGTCTGATGACATCTAGGTTCATATTAATGAAGTGTGTCCTTGTCTGATGACATATAGGTTCACAATAATGAGGTTTGTCCCTGTCTGATGACATCTAGGTTCAGATTAATAATCTATGTCCCTGTTTGATGACATCTAGGTTCATATTACTGAGGTGTGTCCCTGTCTGATGACATCTAGGTTCATATTACTGAGGTGTGTCCCTGTCTGATGACATTGAGGTTCATATTACTGAGGTTTGTCCCTGTCTGATGACATCTAGGTTCATATTACTGAGGTGTGTCCCTGTCTGATGACATTGAGGTTCATATTACTGAGGTTTGTCCCTGTCTGATGACATCTAGGTTCATATTAATAACTTGTCCCTGTCTGATGACATCTAGGTTCATATTACTTAGGTTTGTCCCTATCTGATGACATCTAGGTTCATATTACTGAGGTATGTCCCTGTCTGATGACATTGAGGTTCATATTACTGAGGTGTGTCCCTGTCTGATGACATCGAGGTTCATATTAAAGAGGTGTGTCCCTGTCTGATGACATCTAGGTTCAAATTACTGAGGTATGTCCCTGTCTGATGACATCTAGGTTCATATTACGGTGTCCCTGTCTGATTATATCTAGGTTCATATTACTAAGGTGTGTCCCTGTCTGATGACATCTAGGTTAATATTACTGTCCCTGTCTGATGACATCTGAGTTTATATTACTGAAGTGTGTCCCTGTCTGATGACATCTAGGTTCATATTACTGATGTGTGTCCCTGTCTGATGACATCTAGGTTCATATTACTGAGGTGTGTCCCTGTCTGATGACATCTAGGTTCATATTACTGCGGTGTGTCCCTGTCTGATGACATCTAAGTTCATATTAATGAAGTGTGTCCTTGTCTGATGACATCTAGGTTCATATTACTAAGGTGTGTCCCTGTCTGATGACATCTAGGTTAATATTACTGTCCCTGTCTGATGACATCTGAGTTTATATTACTGAAGTGTGTCCCTGTCTGATGACATCTAGGTTAATATTACTTAGGTTTGTCCCTGTCTGATGACATCTAGGGTCATATTACTGAGGTATGTCCCTGTCTGATGACATCTAGGTTCAAATTACTGAGGTATGTCCCTGTCTGATGACATCTAGGTTCAAATTACTGAGGTATGTCCCTGTCTGATGACATCTAGGTTCATATTACTGAGGTATGTCCCTGTCTGATGACATCTAGGTTCATATTACTGATGTGTGTCCCTGTCTGATGACATCTAGGTTCATATTACTGAGGTGTGTCCCTGTCTGATGACATCTAGGTTCATATTACTGAGGTGTGTCCCTGTCTGATGACATCTAGGTTCATATTACTGTCCCTGTCTGATGACATCTAGGTTCATATTAATGAAGTTTTTCCTTGTCTGATGACATCTAGGTTCAGATTAATGATGAATGTCCCTGTCTGATTATATCTAGGTTCATATTACTAAGGTGTGTCCCTGTCTGATGACATCTAGGTTAATATTACTGTCCCTGTCTGATGACATCTGAGTTTATATTACTGAAGTGTGTCCCTGTCTGATGACATCTAGGTTAATATTACTTAGGTTTGTCCCTGTCTGATGACATCTAGGTTCATATTACTGAGGTGTGTCCCTGTCTGATGACATCTAGGTTCATATTACTGAGGTGTGTCCCTGTCTGATGACATCTAGGTTCATATTACTGAGGTGTGTCCCTGTCTGATGACATCTAGGTTCATATTACTGAGGTGTGTCCCTGTCTGATGACATCTAGGTTCATATTACTGAGTGTCCCTGTCTGATGACATCTAGGTTCATATTAATGAAGTTTTTCCTTGTCTGATGACATCTAGGTTCAGATTAATGATGAATGTCCCTGTCTGATTATATCTAGGTTCATATTACTGCGGTGTGTCCCTGTCTGATGACATCTAGGTTCATATTACTGAAGTGTGTCCTTGTCTGATGACATCTAGGTTAATATTACTTAGGTGTGTCCCTGTCTGATGACATCTAGGTTCATATTACTGAGGTGTGTCCCTGTCTGATGACATCTAGTTTCATATTACTGAGGTGTGTCCCTGTCTGATGACATCTAGGTTCAAATTAATAAGGTATGTCCCTGTCTGATGACATCTAGGTTCATATTACTGAGGTATGTCCCTGTCTGATGACATCTAGGTTCAAATTACTGAGGTATGTCCCTGTCTGATGACATCTAGGTTCATATTACTGAGGTGTGTCCCTGTCTGATGACATCTAGGTTCAAATTACTGAGGTATGTCCCTGTCTGATGACATCTAGGTTCATATTACTGAGGTGTGTCCCTGTCTGATGACATCTAGGTTCATATTACTGAGGTGTGTCCCTGTCTGATGACATCTAGGTTCATATTACTGAGGTATGTCCCTGTCTGATTACATCTAGGTTCATATTACTAAGGTGTGTCCCTGTCTGATGACATCTAGGTTCATATTACTGAGGTATGTCCCTGTCTGATAACATCTAGGTTCATATTACTGAGGTATGTCCCTGTCTGATGACATCTAGGTTCATATTACTGAGGTATGTCCCTGTCTGATAACATCTAGGTTCATATTACTGAGGTGTGTCCCTGTCTGATGACATCTAGGTTCATATTACTGAGGTGTGTCCCTGTCTGATGACATCTAGGTTCATATTACTGAGGTGTGTCCCTGTCTGATGACATCTAGGTTCATATTACTGTCCCTGTCTGATGACATCTAGGTTCATATTAATGAAGTTTTTCCTTGTCTGATGACATCTAGGTTCAGATTAATGATGAATGTCCCTGTCTGATTATATCTAGGTTCATATTACTGAGGTATGTCCCTGTCTGATGACATCTAGGTTCATATTATTGAGGTGTGTCCCTGTCTGATGACATCTAGGTTCATATTACTGAGGTGTGTCCCTGTCTGATGACATCTAGGTTCAAATTACTGAGGTATGTCCCTGTCTGATGACATCTAGGTTCATATTACTGTCCCTGTCTGATGACATCTAGGTTCATATTAATGATGAATGTCCCTGTCTGATGACATCTAGGTTCATATTACTGAGGTATGTCCCTGTCTGATGACATCTAGGTTCAAATTACTGAGGTATGTCCCTGTCTGATGACATCTAGGTTCATATTATTGAGGTGTGTCCCTGTCTGATGACATCTAGGTTCATATTATTGAGGTGTGTCCCTGTCTGATGACATCTAGGTTCATATTACTGAGGTGTGTCCCTGTCTGATGACATCTAGGTTCATATTACTGAGGTGTGTCCCTGTCTGATGACATCTAGGTTCATATTACTGAGGTGTGTCCCTGTCTGATGACATCTAGGTTCATATTACTGAGGTTGGTCCGTGTCTGATGACATCTACTTCATATTACTGAGGTGTGTCCCTGTCTGATGACATCAAGGTTCATATTACTGTCCCTGTCTGATGACATCTAGGTTCATATTAATGAAGTTTTTCCTTGTCTGATGACATCTAGGTTCAGATTAATGATGAATGTCCCTGTCTGATGACATCTAGGTTCATATTACTGCGGTGTGTCCCTGTCTGATGACATCTAGGTTCATATTACTGAGGTGTGTCCCTGTCTGATGACATCTAGGTTCATATTACTTAGGTTTGTCCCTGTCTGATGACATCTGAGTTTATATTACTGAAGTGTGTCCCTGTCTGATGACATCTAGGTTCATATTACTGATGTGTGTCCCTGTCTGATGACATCTAGGGTCATATTACTGAGGTATGTCCCTGTCTGATGACATCTAGGTTCATATTACTGAAGTGTGTCCCTGTCTGATGACATCTAGGTTCATATTACTGAGGTGTGTCCCTGTCTGATGACATCTAGGTTCAAATTACTGAGGTATGTCCCTGTCTGATGACATCTAGGTTCATATTACTGAAGTGTGTCCCTGTCTGATGACATCTAGGTTCATATTACTGAGGTGTGTCCCTGTCTGATGACATCTAGGTTCATAATACTGAGGTATGTCCCTGTCTGATGACATCTAGGTTCATATTACTGAGGTGTGTCCCTGTCTGATGACATCTAGGTTCATATTACTGAGGTGTGTCCCTGTCTGATGACATCTAGGTTCATATTACTGAGGTGTGTCCCTGTCTGATGACATCTAGGTTCATATTACTGAGGTATGTCCCTGTCTGATGACATCTAGGTTCATATTACTGATGTGTGTCCCTGTCTGATGACATCTAGGTTCATATTACTGAGGTGTGTCCCTGTCTGATGACATCTAGGTTCATATTACTGAGGTGTGTCCCTGTCTGATGACATCTAGGTTCATATTACTGTCCCTGTCTGATGACATCTAGGTTCATATTACTGTCCCGGTCTGATGACATCTAGGTTCAGATTAATGATGAATGTCCCTGTCTGATGACATCTAGGTTCATATTACTGAGGTGTGTCCCTGTCTGATGACATCTAGGTTCATATTACTGAGGTGTGTCCCTGTCTGATGACATCTAGGTTCATATTACTGTCCCTGTCTGATGACATCTAGGTTCATATTACTGAGGTATGTCCCTGTCTGATGACATCTAGGTTCATATTACTGAGGTGTGTCCCTGTCTGATGACATCTAGGTTCAAATTACTGAGGTGTGTCCCTGTCTGATGACATCTAGGTTCATATTACTGTCCCTGTCTGATGACATCTAGGTTCATATTACTGAGGTATGTCCCTGTCTGATGACATCTAGGTTCATATTACTGAGGTGTGTCCCTGTCTGATGACATCTAGGTTCAAATTACTGAGGTATGTCCCTGTCTGATGACATCTAGGTTCATATTACTGAGGTGTGTCCCTGTCTGATGACATCTAGGTTCATATTACTGAGGTATGTCCCTGTCTGATGACATCTAGGTTCATATTACTGAGGTGTGTCCCTGTCTGATGACATCTAGGTTCATATTACTGAGGTTTGTCCCTGTCTGATGACATCTAGGTTCATATTACTGAGGTGTGTCCCTGTCTGATGACATCTAGGTTCATATTACTGAGGTGTGTCCCTGTCTGATGACATCTAGGTTCATTTTGCTGAAGTTTGTCCCTGTCTGATGACATCTAGGTTCAGATTACTGATGTATGTCCCTGTCTGATGACATCTAGGTTCATATTACTGAGGTGTGTCCCTGTCTGATGACATCTAGGTTCATATTACTGAGGTGTGTCCCTGTCTGATGACATCTAGGTTCATATTACTGAGGTTTGTCCCTGTCTGATGACATCTGAGTTCATATTAATGAGGTGTGTCCCTGTCTGATGACATCTAGGTTCATATTACTGAGGTTTGTCCCTGTCTGATGACATCTAGGTTCATATTTCTGAGGTTTGTCCCTGTCTGATGACATCTAGGGTCATATTGCTGAGGTGTGTCCATGTCTGATGACATCTAGGGTCATTTTGCTGAAGTGTGTCCCTGTCTGATGACATCTAGGTTCATATTACTGAGGTGTGTCCCTGTCTGATGACATCTAGGTTCATATTACTGAGGTGTGTCCCTGTCTGATGACATCTAGGTTCATATTACTGAGGTGTGTCCCTGTCTGATGACATCTAGGTTCATATTACTGAGGTGTGTCCTTGTCTGATGACATTTAGGTTCATATTACTTATGTGGGACTGTAAAATCGATTAAAAGGTAAGAATCTCTGGAATAACTATCTAATGTTAGGTAAATGTAGTAATGAATAAATTGGCTAAATTTCTTTACATTTACCTGTTAGCAAAGGTGCCAACTAGAGATGATGTGCAGGAGCTTGCAGGGATTTGTAGTCTTGCATGATGTCTACTTTGATGCTAATTAGCATTTTCGAATCTAAGAGTACATAGAACCTAATGTATTGATAAAAGTAATCTTGTCCAAGAGAGAAAGTTATAAAAACGTCACGCCAGGGTAAGCCTACACAAAACACAGCCCTTATTTTAAGTGTTTCTAAAATCCCCTATGGGAAAAATGAATGGTGGAAAAACGATTGGAACCATTTCCCTGTTTGACCTTTAGGTTTTATGGGTATTATGACACCTCCACTGTGGGGCTCTATACTGGACATAGTTATTAATTATATAGCTCCATCTGGTAAAGAAACAAACTAGTGTCTACTCTGCAGCTGTGGCATCCTACCTATTCTATACCACATTCCTACATATAGTAAACCATCATCAGAACCCCCGACCCCTGCAAAATCGTTCTAAATGTGTAAAAGTCGTTTGTTCAGTTCTTACTGAGGTGGAACCAGGGGAGGTTGCTATGTAGACCTTTCGCCGAGGCTCCAGTCAGACAGAATGATGCTCTGCTCTGCTCTGCTCTGTTCCAACAGTAATAATGGGAGTTTCACAAAACAACTTCCTCCGGTCTGAGTCTCAGCCCGTCCTAACTGGGCAGATCTGCGCCTGTTATAAAAGATGCACCGAGAATTCTTCCTCCGCCCCTCTTACTTCTCCCCGCACCCTTTTCTCTCCCTCTCGTTCTCTTTCTATTATTGCACTCTCTCCCTCTTTCGTTGAATCATGTCACCGTGACTTAATCAGTGGCAAAAAGTCGACCACGGACTCGATAGCTAAAAGGCGTGGACGTAAAGGGTCAGGCACTGTAACTTTCAAGAGAGAAATATGACCTTCTAGTCCTAGTCTGTCCAGTCAATGTGATGTCTATTTTCACCGTCTGATCTAATTCAACGTTGAGCTCCACTTTGTGTCTGAATGCAACAATGTATCAAGAAGTAGCAGGGTAGCGTCCATTAGAATGACGTCATAATCGAACCCAGTTACAGTTGGTTACAATGTCGCACCAGGTGGCGGTCAAAGGGCGTCTCAGAGCGCCCTCCAGTGGCAGACATCAAACACTGCATCCCCACTACAATACCGGTACATCTGGCCCTTTTGGGATTTTAGTCCAGTTAGATAATGGCTATTAATTACAATAGCTAATAGAAGCAAATAAAATAAGGCTAGTAGGTCACATTTGAAGGTGATCATTCATATTCCGTCCCCTCTCTCTCTCTATTCGGTGTGTCTGACTAGATAAGAGAGGAAGATGTTTTTAGTGAGGTGTGCTGTCTGTCCTCGTCCGCCAGGGGTGCAGCGAGACCAGCCCATTCATTCACACTGGGCTTTGTAGCTGAAGCCACCTACAGGCTCCCGGCCGATGCGACGCATGCATTCCCTCTCCTCAGATGAATTTAGAAAAGCCGACAAACAAAAATGTGTAGAGCAAGAAGGGCGCCATGTTGGCCACAAGCACGAAGCTAAATGTTGATGTATTTTCCGTCTTATTTTGGGCGGAAGTTATAATTGTGGAGGAGAGACAGTCGTTCTATGATGCTTTGAATAGAGAGAGGGATTATTTTATTTGACTTTCATTGAAATAAGACATTATAAATTAAACGCAACCTCTAGACCCCATCAAACCATGTTCTCTGTTTGCAGGGACACATACATTCTTTCATGGTGATTTTTTCTTTTAGCAAGGCTTTACTTCCCTCCCTTTGCTAGAAGCACTTCGCGCGTAAAGAACATCACTGGTTCCCAAATTCACAGTGTTCTGCACTGCGAATAGCGCTCCGTAATTGGCGGAGAGCACATCAATCATGCGTTTAGCCGCACCCCTCCCCCCATTCAACCAGTCTGGTGGCTGTTCCTGTGTGTTTACTACACGGACCAGGCGGCAGCAGACACTTGGCTTCACATGCACTCAACTCACAACAGCTAGCTAGCTAAACACTTTATAGTTCCATCTGAAACAGAATCCAACATGCCCAAGAGAAAGGTACGTAGTTTGGTGACTATTTAGAGAGGATTGTGAAACCAGAAAAGCAGGCAGCTATTGATAGCTTGCAAATGAATGTGGAGAGCCATCCCCTCTCCAACGATTACTTAATTATAAACCTATTTATTCGGGGAATTTATGATATTTATTTGGAGGGTATTTTCTAAAAAATAATATGTAATGTTTTAGTGTTTAAATTACTTTTTCTGATCGCTTGCGGGCTTAAAAGTCTGTTTTCCACCGGCAGTCGCTGTCCTTTGGGAAGCCAGAAGTCTCTCTCTGTCTCCATGTAGTTAAAGCACAACCAGCAGCCATGCTTTGCAGCCCAAGTCTTCTTCGACCTACCGAACAGAAACGCTTCAGTTACCGCCATTTTCCCCTCGATCCGCCCAAAATGACTTCGAGAATTCGCTTTAGTATCTCTAGTTTCAATTCTGATCGTTAAACGATGCAATCGTCGTCGTATTTGGATACAATTGTATATTTTTTCTCTTTGTTCATGGTCCCAGGTGGCTGCAGTGTCGTGTCTCTACCGGCGGGCGGCGCTGCGGAGGCTTAACGCTGCTCCTCCCCCCTCGCTTATCCCGCCCCGCGCGAGTTTTCAAATCCTGCCTGAGTTCATAGAAAGAAGAGAGATGGAGAGAGGAGAGAAAGAGAGAGACAGATACTTAGGGACCCCAACTTTCAGTGTTACTGGTCCAAAAACACATAACCTGTTAACAAAACTCAAATATTACATTACAGTTAAATCTAATGGGTCTAAAAACAAGTTTATTTTAACATTATCTATGACATTTTTACTTTTTTCTTGAAATTGAAAAGTTATCTGGGGTCTTCCCTGACAGTTCAGAAATACGTAATTTGAGCGACCGTAGACTGTTGCCTGCACTCCAGTAAAGGGATGTTGCCTGCACTCCAGTAAAGGACTGTTGCCTGCACTCCAGTAAAGGACTGTTGCCTGCACTCCAGTAAAGGACTGTTGCCTGCACTCCAGTAAAGGACTGTTGCCTGCACTCCAGTAAAGGGATGTTGTGATAAATGTTGTTTATCTGTTGTTTGTCCTCAGCAGGGAGCCGCTGGCGACGCCAAGGAGGAGGTGAGACTGAGACAGACTCAACACTGTTACCTCCACTACAACTCATCACTTATAATTACTATTAAATATATCAACTATTATTTATCAGCTCAGTTTCAACATAGTTGGTCTCGGACAGCGTGTGTGAGGGTTTGGATCAGTGTGTGTTGTGTGTTGACGTGTTTTCTCTTCCTGTTGCAGCCCCAGAGGAGATCCGCCCGGTTATCAGCGGTGAGACCAGCTACCATACAGATGTTATACACTACCTTATAACGCATCATATAACGTATACACTACCTTATAACGCATCATATAACCTATACACTACCTTATAACACATCATATAACCTATACACTACCTTATAACGCATCATATAACCTATACACTACCTTATAACGCATCATATAACTTATACACTACCTTATAACGCATCATATAACCTATACACTACCTTATAACGCATCATATAACCTATACACTACCTTATAACCTATACACTACCTTATAACACATCATATAACCTATACACTACCTTATAACGCATCATATAACCTATACACTACCTTATAACACATCATATAACCTATACACTACCTTATAACGCATCATATAACCTATACACGACCTTATAACGCATCATATAACCTATACACTACCTTATAACGCATGATATAACCTATACACTACCTTATAACGCATCATATAACCTATACACTACCTTATAACACATCATATAACCTATACACTACCTTATAACGCATCATATAACTTATATACCAGTTTATTACACATCTATAACCTCTTATTACAGCTTATAGCACATTTTTAGACTATAATTAATTTTACAGCACATAATATACCACCTTATAACACATCATACAACCACTATATGCCAAATAACACATCTATAACCTCAGCTACAATCACTATACAATCATATTACACATTTATTATCGCTGTATACCAGGTAATAACACATTTACTATTACTATATACCAGGTAATTACACATTTACTATTACTATATACCAGGTAATAACACGTTTACTATCACTATATACCAGGTAATTACACATAACATATTCAACACAGCTACAATCAGCTTTTTAATACACTTAATACATAACTGACCCTGCTGAGAACACTATGCCATAACTGACCCTGCTGAGAACACTATGCCATAACTGACCCTGCTGAACACTATGCCATAACTGACCCTGCTGAACACTATGCCATAACTGACCCTGCTGAACACTATGCCATAACTGACCCTGCTGAACACTATGCCATAACTGACCCTGCTGAACACTATGCCATAACTGACCCTGCTGAACACTATGCCATAACTGACCCTGCTGAACACTATGCCATAACTGACCCTGCTGAACACTATGCCATAACTGACCCTGCTGAACACTATGCCATAACTGACCCTGCTGAACACTATGCCATAACTGACCCTGCTGAACACTATGCCATAACTGACCCTGCTGAACACTATGCCATAACTGACCCTGCTGAACACTATGCCATAACTGACCCTGCTGAACACTATGCGTAGTTTATTACCTTACATGGCAGCTAATGTATTACATATGAACCCTTCTATATACATATCTACCCTTCTATTCACACTACACTTATCACTATACATCAGCTAATTCCACATATATTACATATTTAACAGGTTACACAACTCTGAACCAGTTTATAAGTCATGCAACCAGTTAGTAAAGTCCCACTGAAGCCCTGGCACCTATTGGTCAGTAGATCTGAAGCCCTAGCTCCTATTGGTCGGTAGATCTGAAGCCCTAGCTCCGATTGGTCAGTAGAACTAGGAATGATCAGTGGTTGTAGAACACATGAGACTGATGTTTGTTCTCTCTCTCTAGAAACCAGCCCCAGCCAAGGCTGAACCCAAGGCCAAGAAGGAGAAACCAGCAAAGGTAAGAGAACAGAACTACAAACCCCAGGGTTGCACAATATAGAACTACAAACTCTTCAGCAATCACATTACAGAACTACAAACTCAAGAACAATCAAACAGAACAACAGACAAGAACATCACATTACAGAACTACAAACCCCAGAAGCATCACAAAAAAACAGAACTACAAACCCCCACTCCAGAAAGAGAAGGCATATAGTAGTCTTGCTACATATGGGCAGATCATTCGGAAAGTATTCAGACCCCTTGATTTTTCCCCACATTTTGTTACATTACAGCCTTATTCTAAAATGGATTTTTTTTTTATCCCATAATGACAAAGCGAAAACAGGTTTATCGGAATTTTTGCTAATGTATAAATTTTTTTACCGATGCCTTATTTACATACGTATTCAGGCCCTTTGCTATGAGACTCGAAATTGAGCTCAGGTGCATCCTGTTTCCATTGATCATCCTTGAGATGTTTCTACAACTTGATTGGAGTCCACCTGTGGTAAATTCAATTGATTGGACATGATTTGGAAAGGCACACACCTGTTTATAGAAGGTCCCACAGTTGACAGTGAATGTCAGAGCAAAAACCAAGCCATGAGGTCGAAGGAATTGTCCGTAGGGCTCCGAGACAGGATTGTGTCGAGGCACAGATCTAGGGAAGGGTACCAAAACTTTTCTGCAGCATTGAAGTCCCCAAGAACACAGTGGCCTCCCACATTCTTAAATGGAAGAAGTTTGGAACCACCAATACTCTTCCTAGAGCTGGCCGCCCGGCCAAACTGAGCAATCGGAGGAGAAGGGCCTTGGTCAGGGAGGTGACCAAGAACCCGATGGTCACTCTGACAGAGCTCCAGAGTTCCTCTGTGGAGATGGGAGAACCTTTCAGAAGGACAACCATCTCTGCAGCACTCCACCAATCAGGCCTTTATGGTAGAGTGGCCAGACGGAAGCCACTCCTCAGTAAAAGGCACATGACAGCCCGCTTGGAGTTTGCCAAAAGCCACCTAAAGGACTCTCAGACCATGACAAACAAGGTTCTCTGGTCTGATGAAACCAAGATTGAACTCTTTGGCCTGAAACCTGGCACCATCCCTACGGTGAAGCATGGTGGTGGCAGCATCATACTGTGGGGATATATTTCAGTGGCAGGGACTGGAAGACTAGTCAGGATCGAGGGAAAGATGAATGGAGCAAAGTACAGAGAGATCCTTGATGAAAACCTGCTCCAGAGCGCTCAGGACCTCAGACTGGGATGAAGGTTCACCTTCCAACAGGACATTGACCCTAAGCACACAGCCAAGACAACGCAGGAGTGGCTTAGGGACAAGTCTCTGAATGTCCTTGAGTGGCACAGCCAGAGCCCAGACTTGAACCCGATCAAACATCTCTGGAGAGATCTGAAAATAGCTGTGCAGCGACGCTCCCCATCCAACCTGACAGAGCTTGAGAGGATCTGCAGAGAAGAATGGGAGAAACTCCCCAAATACAGGTGTGCCAAGCTAGTATCATCATACCCAAGAAGACTCGAGGCTGTAATCGCTGCCAAAGGTGTTTCAACAAAGTACTGATTAAAGGGTCTGAATACTTATGTAAATGTGATATTTCTGTTTTTTATTTTTAATAAATTAGCAACATTTTATAAAAACATGTTTTTGCTTTGTCATTATGGGGTATTGTGTGTAGATTGATGAGAAAACAAAACAACAATTTAATCCATTTTAAAATAAGGCTGTAACGTAACAAAATGTGGAAAAAGCCAAGGGGTCTGAATACTTTCCGAAGTTACTGTAGATAATGTCTGTCATCCCCCCCATCCAGAAAGAGAAGGCTGTGAACGACAAGAAGGAGGAGAAGAAAACTAAGAAGGCAGCAGCGAAGGAGAACGCTGAGGCCGAGGCCGCTGAGGAGAACCACTCTGAGAACGGAGACGCCAAGACCAACCAGGTAATATACATTACTCTACTATACATACACTACCGTTCAAAAGTTTGGGGTCACTTAGAAATGTCCTTGTTTTCGAAAGAAAAACATTTTTTTTGGCCATTAAAATAACATTAAATTGATCAGAAATACAGTGTAGACATTGTTAATGTTGTAAATGGCTATTGTAGCTGGAAATGGCTGATTTTTAGTGGAATATCTACATAGGCGTACAGAGGCCCATTATCAGCAACCATCAGTCCTGTGTTCCAATGGCACGTTGTGTTTGCTAATCCAAGTTTATCATTTTAAAAGGCTAATTGATCATTAGAAAGCCCTTTTGCAATTATGTTAGCACAGCTGAAAACTGTTGTGCTGATTAAAGAAGCAATAAAACTGGCCTTCTTGAGACTAGTTGAGTATCTGGAGCATCAGCAATTGTGGGTTCGATTACAGAATCAAAATGGCCAGAAACAAAGAACTTTCTTCTGAAACTCATCAGTCTATTCTTGTTCTGAGAAATTAAGGCTATTCCATGCGAGAAATTGCCAAGAAACTGAAGATCTCGTACAACGCTGTGTACTACTGCCTTCACAGAACAGCGCAAACTGGCTCTAACCAGAATAGAAAGAGGAGTGGGAGGCCCCGGTGCACAACTGAGCAAGAGGACAAATACATTGGAGTGTCTAGTTTGAGAAACAGACGCCTCACGGGTCCTCAACTGGCAGCTTCATTAAATAGTACCCGCAAAACACCAGTCTCAACGTCAACAGTGAAGAGGCGACTCTGGGATGCTGACCATCTAGGCAGAGTTGCAAAGAAAAAGCCATATCTCAGACTGGCCAATAAAAATAAAAGATTAAGATGGGCAAAAGAACACAGACACTGGACAGAGGAAGATCGGAAAAATGTCTTATGGACAGACGAATCGAAGTTTGAGGTGTTCGGATCACAAAGAAAAACATTTGTGAGATGCAGACCAAATGAAAACACGATGGAGGAGTGCTTGATGCCATCTGTCAAGCATGGTGGAGGCAATGTGATGGTCTGGGGGGGTGCTTTGGTGGTGGGAAAGTGGGAGATTTGTACAGGGTAAAAGGGATCTTGAAGAAGGAAGGCTATCACTCCATTTTGCAACACCATGCCATACCCTGTGGACGGCGCTTGATTGGAGCCAATTTCCTCCTACAACAGGACAATGACCCAAAGCACAGCTTCAAACTATGCAAGAACTATGTAGGGAAGAAGCAGTCAGCTGGTATTCTGTCTATAATGGAGTGGCCAGCACAGTCACCGGATCTCAACCCTATTGAGCTGTTGTGGGAGCAGCTTGACCGTATGGTACGTAAGAAGTGCCCATCAAGCCAATCCAACTTGTGGGAGGTGCTTCAGGAAGCATGGGGTGAAATCTCTTCAGATTACCTCAACAAATTGACAACTAGAATGCCAAAGGTCTGCAAGGCTTTAATTGCTGCAAATGGAGGATTCTTTGACGAAAGCAAAGTTTGAAGGACACAATTATTATTTCAATTAAAAATCATTATTTCTAACCTTGTCAATGACTACATTTCCTATGCATTTTGCTATATTTCCTATTCAAACTCATTTCATGTGTGTTTTCATGGAAAGCAAGGACATTTCTAAGTGACCCCAAAATTTTGAAGGGTAGTGTAATTTACATTATCCAGAGAGACTTACAGTAGTGAATGCACACATTTTCATACTGGCTCCCCATGGGAATCGAACCCACAACCCTGGCGTTGCAAGTGCCATGCTCTACCAACTGAGCTAAGGAAGACTACAATACAATATACTACTATACTGTACACTACTATACTATATACTACACTACTATACTATATACTGCTATAATATATACTACACTACTATACTATGTTGTACTGTACACTACTGTACTATATACTACACTACTATACTATATACTACTATACTGTACACTACTGTACTATATACTACACTACTATAATATATACTACACTACTATACTATGTTGTACTGTACACTACTATACTATATACTACTGTACACTACACTACTATACTATATACTACTATACTGTACACTACTGTACTAGATACTACTATACTATGTTCTACTGTACTATATACTACACTACTATACTATGTTCTACTGTACTGTACACTACTGTACTATATACTATACTATATACTACACTACTATACTATGTTCTACTGTACTGTACACTACTGTACTATATACTACACTACTATACTATGTTCTACTGTACACTACACTACACTACTATACTATATACTACACTACTATACTATGTTCTACTGTACTGTACACTACTGTACTAGATACTACTATACTATGTTCTACTGTACTATATACTACACTACTATACTATGTTCTACTGTACTGTACACTACTGTACTATATACTACACTACTATACTATGTTCTACTGTACTGTACACTACTATATACTACACTACTATACTATGTTCTACTGTACACTACACTACTATACTATGTTCTACTGTACACTACACTACTATACTATATACTACTGTACACTACTATACTATATACTACTGTACTGTACACTACTATACTATATACTACTGTACTGTACACTACTGTACTATATACTACTGTACTGTACACTACTGTACTAAATGGTTTCATTTGACCAGTCGTGGTCAAAAGTTTTGAGAATGACACATGTTAATTTTCACAGTCTGCTGCCTCTGTTTTTATGATGGCAATTTGCATATACTCCAGAATGTTATGAAGAGTGATCAGATGAATTGCAAAGTCCCTCTTTGCCATGAAAATGAACTTAATCCCCCAAAAAACATTTCCACTGCATTTCAGCCCTGCCACAAAAGGACCAGCTGACATCATGTCAGTGATTCTCTCGTTAACACAGGGGAGAGTGTTGACGAGGACAAGGCTGGAGATCACTCTGTCATGCTGATTGAGTTAGAATAACAGACTGGAAGCTTTAAAAGGAGGGTGGTGCTTGAAATCATTGTTCTTCCTCTGTTAACCATGGTTACCTGCAAGGAAACACGTGCCGTCATCATTGCTTTGCACAAAAAGGGCTTCACAGGCAAGGATATTGCTGCTAGTAAGATTGCACCTAAATCAACCTTTTATCGGATCATCAAGAACTTCAAGGAGAGAGGTTCAATTGTTGTGAAGAAGGCTTCAGGGCGCCCAAGAAAGTCCAGCAAGCGCCAGGACCGTCTCCTAAAGTTGAATCAGCTGCGGGATCGGGGCACCACCAGTGCAGAGCTTGCTCAGGAATGGCAGCAGGCAGGTGTGAGTGCATCTGTATGCACAGTGAGGCGAAGACTTTTGGAGGATGGCCTGGTGTCAAGAAGGGCAGCGAGGAAGCCACTTCTCTCCAGGAAAAACGTCAGGGACAGACTGATATTCTGCAAAAGGTACAGACAGGGATTGGACTGCTGAGGACTGGGGTAAAGTCATTTTCTCTGATGAATCCCCTTTCCGATTGTTTGGGGCATCCGGAAAAAAGCTTGTCCGGAGAAGACAAGGTGAGCGCTACCATCAGTCCTGTGTCATGCCAACAGTAAAGCATCCTGAGACCATTCATGTGTGGGGTTGCTTCTCAGCCAAGGGAGTGGGCTCACTCACAATTTTGCCTAAGAACACAGCCATGAATAAAGAATGGTACCAACACATCCTCTGAGAGCAACTTCTCCCAACCATCCAAGAACAGTTTGGTGACGACCAATGCCTTTTCCAGCATGATGGAGCACCTTGCCATAAGGCAAAAGTGATAACTTAGTGGCTCGGGGAACAAAACATCGACATTTTGGGTCCATGGCCAGGAAACTCCCCAGACCTTAATCCCATTGAGAACTTGTGGTCGATCCTCAAGAGGCGGGTGGACAAACAAAAACCCACAAATTCGGACAAACTCCAAGCATTGATTATGCAAGAATGGGCTGCCATCAGTCAGGATGTGGCCCAGAAGTTAATTGACAGCATGCCAGGGCGGATTGCAGAGGTCTTGAAAAAGAAGGGTCAACACTGAAAAATATTGACTCTTTGCATAAACGTAATGTAATTGTCAATAAAAGCCTTTGACACTTATGGAATGGTTGTAATTATACTTCAGTATACCATAGTAACATCTGACAAAAATATCTAAAAACACTGAAGCAGCAAACTTTGTGAAGACCAATACTTGTGTCATTCTCAAAACTTTTGACCACGACTGTATACTACTATACTATGTTCTACTGACCTCTAATCTCTGACCCTGCAGATGGAGGAGGCTCCCGAGGCGGAGAAGGAGGAAGCCAAATCTGAGTAGCAACACTGCCGACCCCTAACCCCCGACCCCCCCCTCCCCCCAGCCTGCCCCAGTGTTCGTGGTCCCCCTCCAAGGCATATTGTTAACAGAGGAATATTTTTATCAATGATTTTATAAGTACACGATCTACTATCCATACAGATTTTTAGCACAAAGCGAAGCTGAGTAATATGATGCAGGTCTGCAGTGGTCATATCAACAAAGTGTCTGCAGGCAAGATGATGAACACACTAAAATCTTTTTTAAACGGCGTTTCATGATTGTGTAGGAAGGAAAGCGCGTCCCGTCCCATAGTGAGTTGTGTGTTCCTGTGCCCCCTCCTTCCTCCACAGTTGGTTCTCCTAGGGTTCTACCTTAGTCCTGGTTTATTAACGGTTCTCCCTGATGTTCTGTTTTGATCCCGTCTGTTCTGTGCAGTGAGTTCCTTTGCTTTGTCTAAATGTTCCTGTTTTTACATTAAACATGTTCTAAGCGTGTAGAAAGTGTGTTGTCCAATAAGAAAGAGGAAGAGGATCATGAGAAACATTCCGGGCACAGTGACATGCTTGTCTCCTAGGCAACTACAGCAGCTGTGTCTGTGACAGCTCCCATCTTGCTGGTTTTCTAAAGACGTTTTTTTAGATGAAGGGTTCTCTGACGTGTGCAGGAGTCTGTCTGTCCCTCTGATGTTCTGGAATTCTCTAATAATAAAAAAAGTCCTGTGAATTTTCCTCAAACCTTTGTTGAGTCTTTATTCCATCCTCCTAGCCCGGTCTAGTTGGGTCTTCATTCTGTGTGAAGGCTGTTGTAGTTCTGTTGTGGCTTCACTCACAGGTGTGAAACTAGCTCCTGACTAATCCAGCAGGAAAACGAGGGACGTTTTTTTCAGGCACATTAATCCTACTCCTGGATTCTCCATTGATCATGCTTCAGGACTAGGCCCTACAGTGTGAATGTTAACCCCATTTCTCCTCACACAGCAGCTCTGTTAGGTATAATGCTCTATGGCAGTGTATAGACAGAGAAAAGCCTGGGTCGCAGGTTCAACGCATTTATAACAGTAATACTTTACCTCTGAGATAAATCGACCAACTTTAAAAAAGAAAGAGTGATACCTTTGACAGAAGCAATAAAAAAGGGAAGGAAGAAAGAAGTATTGCATTGTAAAATTGTAAATGATGTAAATGTAAAAGTATTGGAGGAGATTCTTTCAAGAGCAGGCTCCATTTTGTCTCTTAGTTGTGGAGAGTGTAGTTCTGTTTATGACCGCTAGGTGTCAGCCTTGTCCTGTATCAGCTGTGAGAGCAGGGTGCCAGTCTTCTCTGCAGGGGGCTAAGAGTTAGTGTGGCAGCAGGCTTTTGTTCCAACCAAGCAATGACACCTGATTCAACTAATCATCAAATCCTGTTCATCAATGAGGAATGTATTAGTTGTATGACTGCTTGGCTGGAGCAAAATCCTGCACCCACACTGACACAGCTGAGTTAGAATCAGGAAACCATATACAGTGGGGGAAAAAAGTATTTAGTCAGCCACCAATTGTGCAAGTTCTCCCACTTAAAAAGATGAGAGAGGCCTGTAATTTTCATCATAGGTACACATCAACTATGACAGACAAAATGAGAAAAAGAAATCCAGAAAATTACATTGTAGGATTTTTTATGAATTTATTTGCAAATTATGGTGGAAAATTAGTATTTGGTCAATAACAAAAGTTTCTCAATACTTTGTTATATACCCTTTGTTGGCAATGACACAGGTCAAACGTTTTCTGTAAGTCTTCACAAGGTTGTCACACACTGTTGCTGATATTTTGGCCCATTCCTCCATGCAGATCTCCTCTAGAGTAGTGATGTTTTGGGGCTGTCGCTGGGCAAAATAGCTCTGCCATTTCCTGGTTGCTAAAATTCTAATAGTTTGCCTAATTTCAGTTTGTGCCAAAACAAGCCAGTATAGAGTAGAGAACCTAATCTAAAACGCTGTGAAATAGATTTTCCATAACCAAAAATATTGTATTTTCAGCTGTTTGATGCTGGTGCACAAAACCCAAAGTAAAAGACGCAAAAACGAAACTTAAGACCGGGAAGCAGAGAAATGGCGTCGGGTCACCCAAAAGGGACATACTGTATCGCAGCTTTAAGAAAAATATAAGTTACTTTGAAAAAGTAGTTCAATACATCCAAACTACTTTGTAAAAAATTATCATATCTAAATCTGAAATGTTAGAGAATACAAATTGCAAGGACATATCACACTGTAGTCAGATGTTAACAGAATGTGTAATTTTAAATTACTAAATTATAAGTAATAGCAGTTTTGTTCCCACTGTGACTATTAAAACCTACCCAAACCAAAAACCGTGGATAGATGGCAACATTCGCACAAAACTGAAAGCGTGAACCACAGCAAGGTGACTGGGAACATGGACGTGAACAAACAGACCAGCTATGACCTCCGTAAGGAAATCAAACAGGCAAAACGACAGTAAGTGGAGTCGCAATTCAACGACTCAGACACAAGAAGTATGTGGCAGGGACTATAGACAATCACAGACTACAAAAGGAAAACCAGCCACGTCACCGACACCAACGCCTTGCTCCCGGACAAGCTAAACACCTTCACCTGCTTTGAGGAAAACACAGTGGGCCACTGCCGCTCATTGGGACCGTGAGCTCTTGTTCTCCGTGGCTGACGTGAGTAAGACATTAACCCTCACAAGGCTGCCGGCCCAGACGCCATCCCTAGCCGCGTCCTCCGAGCAAGCGCAGACCAGCTGGCTGGAGTGTTTAAGGACATTTTCAATCTCTCCCTATCCCAGTCTGTTGTCCCCACTTGCTTCAAGATATCCACCATTGTTCCTGTACCCAAGAAAGCAAAGGTAACTGAACTAAATGCCTATCGCCCCGTAGCACTCACTTCTGTCATCATGAAGTGCTTTGAGAGGCTAGTTAAGGATCATATCACCTCCACCTTACCTGACACCCTAGACCCACAGCAATTTGCATACCGCCCCAACAGATCCACGGATGACGCAATCGCCATTGCACTGCACACTGCCGTATCTCATCTGGAGAAAATAAATACCTATGTAAGAATGCTGTTCATTGACTACAGCTCAGCCTTCAACACCATAACGCCCTCCAAGCTCATCATTAAGCTCGAGGCCCTGGGTCTGAACCCCGTCTTGAGCACTGGGTCCTGGACTTCCTGACGAGCTGCCCCCAGGTGGTGAAGGTAGACAACAACACCTCCGCTACGCTGAGGTGAAATTCAAAGTTCCAACCATTTTAAACGTGTAGCTGCCGCTTTCACGTTTTCTGGTCTGATGTGTTAATTAATAATCCCTCCTTTATAAACTCTGCTCGAAAGGGGGCGGTTCCGTCAGGCTGACACGCTCTCTGACCTCGCTTTGGGCGGTGACTAGCAACTGTGCAAAGTTATGAAAAACTATTATCTCTTAGAGCTTCTCAAATCACATCCCTCTCTTAACGAAAATACTTTCATCATGTTTCATATTACATGCACAACGTATAGGATGGAAACTTCCTACATGTAGTGGGTATACTTTCCAAATTACAGTATTTCCTTTATAACATTTTTAATTACATCACAAAATAACAACCCAATTGACAGTAGTGTTCTATAGATCATTCTAACCATTCCCCACGTTCTATGTTAGAAATAAACCACTTTTCCAATCTTTTTGGCCCTAAACAAAGATCAAACAGCAAAAACATATACATGATCAAATACAAATCTTAGAATCAACTATTAAAGACTACCAGAACCCACTGGATTCTCCAATTACATTGAATGAACTACAGGACAAAATACAAACCCTCCAACTCAAAAAGGCCTGTGGTGTTGATGGTATCCTAAATGAAATGATAAAATATACAGACCACAAAATCCTTAGCTCTGGCATCTTCCCCAATATTTGGAACCAGGGACTGATAACCCCAAATTTGACCCCAATAACTACCGTGGGATATGTGTCAACAGCAACCTTGGGAAAATCCTATGCATTGTCATTAACAGCAGACTCGTACATTTCCTCAGTGAAAACAATGTACTGACAAATGTCAAATTGGCTTTTTACCAAATTACCGTACGACAGACATTTTACATTTTAGTCATTTATCAGACGCTCTTATCCAGAGCGACTTACAGTTAGTGAGGGCATACATTTTTCATGCTGGCCCCCCGTGGGAATCGAACCCACAACCCTGGCGTTGCAAGAGCCATGCTCTACCAATTGACCATATATTCACCCTGACTGACAAAGAAACAAAACAAAACAAAGGCAAAATTCTTCTCATACTTTGTTGGTTTCAAAAAAGCCTTTGACTCAATTTGGATTCAGGGTCTTCTAATTTGGATTCAGGGTCTTCTAATTTGGATTCAGGGTCTTCTAATTTGGATTCAGGGTCTTCTCATTTGGATTCAGGGTCTTCTAATTTGGATTCAGGGTCTTCTAATTTGGATTCAGGGTCTTCTAATTTGGATTCAGGGTCTTCTAATTTGGATTCAGGGTCTTCTAATTTGGATTCAGGGTCTTCTAATTTGGATTCAGGGTCTTCTATACAAATGGATGGAAAGTGGTGTTGGGGTGAAAACATACGACATTATAAAATCCACCGGTACCCCCCTGTATATAGCCTCCCTACTGCACCTTTACCCCCCTGTATATATAGCCTCCCTACTGCACCTTTACCCCCTGTATATATAGCCTCCCTACTGCACCTTTACCCCCTGTATATATAGCCTCCCTACTGCACCTTTACCCCCCTGTATATATAGCCTCCCTACTGCACCGGTACCCCCCTGTATATATAGCCTCCCTACTGCACCTTTACCCCCCTGTTATATAGCCTCCCTACTGCACCGGTACCCCCCTGTATATATAGCCTCCCTACTGCACCTTTACCCCCCTGTATATATAGCCTCCCTACTGCACCTTTACCCCCCTGTATATATAGCCTCCCTACTGCACCTTTACCCCCCTGTATATAGCCTCCCTACTGCACCTTTACCCCCTGTATATATAGCCTCCCTACTGCACCGGTACCCCCTGTATATATAGCCTCCCTACTGCACCTTTACCCCCCTGTATATATAGCCTCCCTACTGCACCTTTACCCCCCTGTATATATAGCCTCCCTACTGCACCGGTACCCCCCTGTATATATAGCCTCCCTACTGCACCTTTACCCCCTGTATATAGCCTCCCTACTGCACCGGTACCCCCCTGTATATATAGCCTCCCTACTGCACCTTTACCCCCCTGTATATAGCCTCCCTACTGCACCGGTACCCCCCTGTATATATAGCCTCCCTACTGTTATTTTATTTTACTTCTGCTCTTTTTTTCTCAACACTTTTTTTGTTGTTGTTTTATTTTAACTTTTTTGTTAAAAATAAATGCACTGTTGGTTAAGGGCTGTAAGCATTTCACTGTAATGTCTGCACCTGTTGTATTCGGCGCATGTGGCCAATAAAATTTGATTTGATTTGATTTGATTGGTTCTGCTCAGGTATTGCCGGGCATATGTGACCAATCACTGCGGCCTAGGGCTTCCCCCTGCTCCCTCCAGTGTGTGTGTGCTGGCCCTGTCAATCCCTCTTCTCATGAACACACTTTTGTATTTTGTATTTATTACGGATCCCCATTAGTGGCTGCCAAGGCAGCAGCTACTCTTCCTGGGGTCCAACCACAATTTACATACAATAAAACAACACATAACACAACACCTTATTAGACACTACTCTACCATAACATATTTACAATACAACATCAACAATACAGCAAAATAACAATATTAAAATGTGTGTGTGTAGAGTGCGGGTGTTAGCATGTGTTTGCGAATGCTGTGTGTGTGTGTCTCTTCACAGTCCCCGCTGTTCCATAAAGTGTAGTTTTATCTGTTTTTTAAAATCTGATATTACTGCTTGACTGAGTTACCTGATGTGGAATAGAGTTCCATGTAGTCATGGCTCTATGTAGTACTGTGCGTTTCCCGTAGTCTGTTCTGGACTTGGGGACTGTGAAGAGACCTCTGGTGGCATGTCTCGTGGGGTATGCATGGGTGTCCGAGCTGTGTGCCAGCATTCCAAACAGACAGCTCGGTACATTCAGCTTGTCAACACCTCTTAAAAAAACAAGCAGTGATGAAGTCAATCTCTCTTCCACTCTAAGCCAGGAGAGATTGACATGCATGTCATTAATGTTAGCTCTCCGTTTACTTTTAAGGGCCAGTCGTGCTGCCCTGTTCTGAGCGAACTGTAATTTTCCCAAGTCCCTCCTGGTGGCACCTGACCACACTACTGAACAGTAGTCCAGGTGCGACAAAACTAGGGCCTGTAGGACCTGCCTTGTTGATAGTGTTGTTAAGAAGGCAGAGCAGCGCTTTATTATGGACATGTTGATGACTCAACATTAAACACACCAGCTACCACAGCAAGTGAAATCATTGCAACACTTAATAAAGAGATGCATTTAGTTTCAGAATGGATGGCAATAAATAAGTTAGTCCTAAACGTTTCAAAAACTAAAGCATTGTTTTTGGTACAAATCATTCAATAAACCCTAAACCTCAACTAAATATTTTAATAAATAATGTGTAAATTGAGCAAGTTGAGGATACTAAACTGCTTGGAGTAACCCTGGATTGTAAACTGTCATGGTCAAAACATATTGATACAACAGTAGCTAAGATGGGGAGAAGTCTGTCCATAATAAAGCGCTGCTCTGCCTTCTTAACAACACTATCAACAAGGCAGGTCCTACAGGCCCTAGTTTTGTCGCACCTGGACTACTGTTCTGTCGTGTGGTCAGGTGCCACAAAGAGGGGCTTAAAAAAATTACAATTGGCCCAGAACAGGGCAGCACGGCTGGCCCTTGGATGTACACAGAGAGCTAACATTAATAATATGCATGTCAATCTCTCCTATTTAAGGAAGATGGCGCCATATTGGATGGCTGCCGTTCTGCGAGCTCCGACCCAATTTAGCTATTTTGTGATTATTTTGTCATTTATTTGTACTTTATTTTCACGAAATGTATCCTTTTATTTCTTACAACCGACAGGAATTCTTGAACATCAGATCGGCAGTTACTGACCCCAGTTCCAGCTTCGACTTCGACTCATCTGCCCTGGGAACTTTCTGTAATTCCAACCCAAGAGGAAACGCCGGCGTTACAGAGGCAAGAGGGGGGATCCTTAGGAGATTACGGCGAAGGGAGAACCGGCCACCTCTTTCCTCTATTCTACTGGCTGATGACCTCCGATCACGGATTTGCTACCAACGGGACTCTGCAATATTCTCTGCTTTTCAGAAACATGGCTCTCGGACAAGGTACCCCCCATGGCTATCCAACTCGATGGATTCTCCATTCACCGCGTGGACAGGACAGTGTAGTCAGGGAAATCGAGGAGGGGAGGGGTTTGCCTCTTCATCAACAACAACTGGTGTGCTGACTCGAGCGCGGTGGAACTGTTTTTGAATACCTGATGGTCAAATGCCAACCCTTTACCTCCCAAGGGAGTTTTCAGCTGTTATTGTGACTGTTATATACATTCCACCTCAGGACAAGAAAAATAACAAGCTGGCGCTTAAGAAACTGTACGAGGCTAAAACCAAGAAGGAAAAAGTATATCCAGAGGCTGCTTTTCTGGATGCCGGCGATTTTATTTCTAAGTCATTAAGATCTTTCCCGACATGACTGCTGAAACGACCAGAAAGAGAGCCCTGTTTAATAATATCACCTACGTGAGGCAGAGATCCAGCACAGGCTAATTCACCCTGTCACATTGATCATCACCTTCCAAGGAGCTACCAAAACCTTTCTGAACCACTCTGTGCAGCACGTAATACTCCGACGCATGTCTTGTGTTCAAGATCCTAATTGGCCTGGCTCCTCCCCCTCCACTTAGTACTTTAGTCAAACAGAAAACCCAAACCCATGGCAGCAGATCCACAAGGTCTGCCATGAGAGGTGACTGTATAGTTCCCTTAAGGAAAAGCACCTTTAGTCAATCTGCTTTCTCTGTGAGAGCTTCCCCTATCTGGAACACACTGCCATCAGACACACACAACTGCCCCACCTATCACACCTTCACAAATAACATAAAGACAAGGCTGAAGGCCAATCAGACCAGTGATCATAAAGACATGACTGAAGGCCAATCAGACCAGTGAACATAAATACATGGCTGAAGGCCAATCAGACCAGTGAACATAAAGACATGGCTGAAGGCCAATCAGACCAGTGAACATAAAGACATGGCTGAAGGCCAATCAGACCAGTGAACATAAAGACATGGCTGAAGGCCAATCAGACCAGTGAACATAAAGACATGGCTGAAGGCCAATCAGAACAGTGAACATAAAGACATGGCTGAAGGCCAATCAGACTTCTGCGTGCTACGTGTTGCTTGTCCTATGTTCTCTGTCTGCGTGCTACGTGTTGCTTGTCCTATGTAGCTCTGTCTGAGTGCTACGTGTTGCTTGTCCTATGTTCTCTGTCTGCGTGCTACGTGTTGCTTGTCCTATGTAGCTCTGTCTGTGTGCTACGTGTTGCTTGTCCTATGTTCTCTGTCTGCGTGCTACATGTTGCTTGTTCTATGTTGCTCTGTCTGTCTGCATGCTACGTGTTGCTTGTCCTATGTTTCTCTGTCTGTCTGCGTGCTACATGTTGCTTGTCCTATGTTTCTCTGTCTGTCTGCATGCTACGTGTTGCTTGTCCTATGTTGTTCTGTCTGTCTGCATGCTACGTGTTGCTTGTCCCATGTTGTTCTGTCTGTCTGCATGTTACGTGTTGCTTGTCCTATGTTGTTCTGTCTGTCTGCATGCTACGTGTTGCTTGTCCTATGTTGCTCTGTCTGTCTGCGTGCTACGTGTTGCTTCTCCTATGTTGCTCTGTCTGTCTGCGTGCTACGTGTTGCTTGTCTTTGTTTCTCTGTCTGTCTGCATGCTACGTGTTGCTTGTTCTATGTTTCTCTGTCTGTCTGCATGCTACGTGTTGCTTGTTCTATGTTTCTCTGTCTGTCTGCGTGCTACGTGTTGCTTGTTCTATGTTGCTCTGTTTGTCTGCGTGCTACGTGTTGCTTGTATTTGT
This sequence comes from Coregonus clupeaformis, assembly GCF_020615455.1. Lineage (NCBI taxonomy): Eukaryota > Metazoa > Chordata > Actinopteri > Salmoniformes > Salmonidae > Coregonus > Coregonus clupeaformis. Next base: position 360,885 of record NW_025533665.1, read on the forward strand.
TTCTCTGTTTGTCTGCGTGCTGCGTGTTGCTTGTTCTATGTTTATCTGTCTGGCTGAGTGCTACGTGTTGCTTGTCCTATGTTTCTTTATCTGTCTGCGTGCTATGTGTTGCTTGTCCTATGTTTCTCTGTCTGTCTGCATGCTACGTGTTGCTTGTTCTATGTTTATCTGTCTGTCTGCATGCTACGTGTTGCTTGTTCTATGTTTCTCTGTCTGTCTGTGTTCTACGTGTTGCTTGTTCTATGTTTCTCTGTTTTTCTGCATGCTGCGTGTTGCTTGTTCTATGTTGTTCTGTCTGTCTGCATGCTACGTGTTGCTTGTACTATGTTGCTCTGTCTGTCTGCGTGCTACATGTTGCTTGTCCTATGTTTCTCTGTCTGTCTGCGTGCTATGTGTTGCTTGTTCTTTGTTTCTCTGTTTGTCTGCATGCTACGTGTTGCTTGTCTATGTTGTTCTGTCTGTCTGCATGCTACGTGCTGCTTGTCCTATGTTTCTCTGTCTGTCTGCATGCTACGTGTTGCTTGTTCTATGTTTCTCTGTCTGTCTGCATGCTACGTGTTGCTTGTTCTATGTTTCTCTGTCTGTCTGTGTGCTACGTGTTGCTTGTTCTATGTTTCTCTGTTTTTCTGCATGCTACGTGTTGCTTGTTCTCTGTTGTTCTGTCTGTCTGCATGCTACGTGTTGCTTGTACTATGTTAATCTGTCTGTCTGCGTGCTACATGTTGCTTGTCCTATGTTTCTCTGTCTGTCTGCGTGCTACGTGTTGCTTGTTCTTTGTTTCTCTGTTTGTCTGCATGCTACGTGTTGCTTGTTCTATGTTGTTCTGTCTGTCTGCATGCTACGTGTTGCTTGTCCTATGTTGCTCTGTCTGTCTGCGTGCTACATGTTGCTTGTCCTATGTTTCTCTGTCTGTATGCGTGCTACGTGTTGCTTGTCCTATGTTTCTCTGTCTGTCTGCATGCTATGTGTTGCTTGTTCTATGTTTCTCTGTCTGTCTGCGTGCTACGTGTTGCTTGTCCTATGTTTCTCTGTCTGTCTGCATGCTACGTGTTGCTTGTTCTATGTTGCTCTGTTTGTCTGCGTGCTACGTGTTGCTTGTTCTATGCTGCTCTGTCTGTCTGCGTGCTACGTGTTGCTTGTTCTATGTTGCTCTGACTGTGTGCTACATGTTGCTTGTTCTATGCTTCTCTGTCTGTCTGCGTTCTACGTGTTGCTTGTCCTATGTTTCTCTGTTTGTCTGCATGCTACCTGTTGCTTGTCTTATGTTGCTCTGTCTGTCTGCGTGCTAAGTGTTGCTTGTCCGATGTTGCTCTGTCTGTCTGCATGCTAAGTGTTGATTGTTCTATGTTTCTCTGTCTGTCTGCGTGCTACGTGTTGCTTGTTCTATGTTGCTCTGTTTGTCTGCGTGCTACGTGTTGCTTGTCTTTGTTTCTCTGTCTGCCTGCGTGCTACGTGTTGATTGTCCTATGTTGCTCTGTCTGTCTGTGTGCTACGTGTTGTTTGTCCTATGTTGCTCTGTCTGTCTGCGTGCTACGTGTTGCTTGTCCTATGTTGCTCTGTCTGTCTGCGTGCTACGTGTTGCTTGTCCTATGTTGCTCTGTCTGTCTGCGTGCTACGTGTTGCTTGTCCTATGTTTCTCTGTTTGTCTGCATGCTACGTGTTGCTTGTCCTATGTTGCTCTGTCTGTCTGTCTGCTACGTGTTGTTTGTCCTATGTTGCTCTGTCTGTCTGCGTGCTACGTGTTGCTTGTCCTATGTTGCTCTGTCTGTCTGTGTGCTACGTGTTGCTTGTCCTATGTTGCTCTGTCTGTCTATGTGCTACGTGTTATTTTACCTATGTTGTTCTGTCTGTCTGAATGCTACGTGTTGCTTGTCCTATGTTGCTCTGTCTGTCTGCGTGCTACGTGTTGCTTGTCCTATGTTTCTCTGTCTGTCTGCATGCTACGTGTTGCTTGTTCTATGTTTCTCTGTCTGTCTGCGTGCTACATGTTGCTTGTCCTCTGTTTCTCTGTCTGTCTGTCTGCATGCTACGTGTTGCTTGTTCTATGTTGCTGTGTTTGTCTGCGTGCTACATTTAGCTTGTTCTATGTTGCTCTGTCTGTCTGCGTGCTACGTGTTGCTTGTTCTTTGTTGCTCTGTCTGTCTGCGTGCTACGTGTTGCTTGTTCTATGTTGCCCTGACTGTGTGCTACGTGTTGCTTGTTCTATGCTTCTCTGTCTGTCTGCGTGCTACGTGTTGCTTGTCCTATGTTTCTCTGTCTGCATGCTACGTGTTGCTTGTCCTATGTTGCTCTGTCTGTCTGCGTGCTAAGTGTTGCTTGTCCAATGTTGCTCTGTCTGTGTGCTACGTGTTGCTTGTTCTATGCTTCTCTGTCTGTCTGCGTGCTACGTGTTGCTTGTCCTATGTTTCTCTGTTTGTCTGCGTGCTAAGTGTTGCTTGTCCAATGTTGCTCTGTCTGTGTGATACGTTTTGCTTGTTCTATGTTTCTCTGTCTGTCTGCGTGCTATGTGTTGCTTGTTCTATGTTGCTCTGTTTGTCTGCGTGCTACATGTTGCTTGGCTTTGTTTCTCTGTCTGTCTGTGTGCTACGTGTTGCTTGTCCTATGTTGCTCTGTCTGTCTGTGTGCTACGTGTTGCTTGTCCTATGTTGCTCTGTCTGTCTGCGTGCTACATGTTGCTTGTCCTATGTTGCTCTCTCTGTCTGTGTGCTACGTGTTGCTTGTCCTATGTTGTTCTGTCTGTCTGATTGCTACGTGTTGCTTGTCCTATGTTGCTCTGTCTGTCTGTGTGCTACGTGTTGCTTGTCCTATGTTTCTCTGTCTGTTTGCGTGCTACGTGTTTCTTGTCCTATGTTGCTCTGTCTGTCTGTGTGCTAAGTGTTGCTTGTCCTATGTTGCTCTATCTGTCTGCGTGCTACGTGTTGCTTGTCCTATGTTCCTCTGTCTGTCTGCGTGCTACGTGTTGCTTGTCCTATGTTGTTCTGTCTGTCTGCAAGCTACATGTTGCTTGTTCTATGTTGCTCTGTTTGTCTGCGTGCCATGTGTGGCTTTTCTATGTTTCTCTGTCTGCGTGCTACGTGTTGCTTGTTCTATGTTTCTCTGTCTGTGTGCTACGTGTTGCTTGTCCGATGTTTCTCTGTCTGCATGCTACGTGTTGCTTGTCCTATGTTCTCTGTCTGCATGCTACGTGTTGCTTGTTCTATGTTTCTCTGTCTGTCTGCATGCTACGTGTTGCTTGTCCTATGTTTCTCTGTCTGTCTGCATGCTACGTGTTGCTTGTTCTATGTTTCTCTGTCTGTCTGCGTGCTACGTGTTGCTTATCCTATGTTGCTCTGTCTGTCTGCTACGTGTTGCTTGTCCTATGTTCTCTGTCTGCATGCTACGTGTTGCTTGTCCTATGTTGCTTTGTCTGTCTGCTACGTGTTGCTTGTCCTATGTTCTCTGTCTGCATGCTACGTGTTGCTTGTCCTATGTTTCTCTGTCTGTCTGCTATGTGAAGCTTGTCCTATGTTTCTCTGTCTGTCTGCATGCTACGTGTTGCTTGTTCAATGTTCTCTGTCTGCCTGCTACGTGTTGCTTGTCCTATGTTCTCTGTCTGCATGCTACGTGTTGCTTGTCCTATGTTTCTCTGTCTGTCTGCTACGTGTTGCTTGTCTTTGTTTCTCTGTCTGTCTGCATGCTACGTGTTGCTTGTGTGGTATCGAAATAACGATGCTAATTATGCTGTGATGATAAGAAATCCGCTGACACTGTCCTTGATTATAATAGTTTATTACATCAAAGATTTCAGCGTAAATTTACAGACTCCTGCAGACATCTGTAGAACAACTGACCCAATCTCTAATATGTTGTTCCTCCCCGTCCTTTGTTCCAACCATGGTATTTATAATCTGTAACATGATATGGGTGGTTCTCCATTAGACCAATCCCTGGCCTTCACATAACAGACTCTCCTCTGTTTTAGGGGGCCTCTATAGTAATGCTTTCCAGATGCTTCCACAAGCTGAGTCAACTTCCTCTAACACACCATTTGCAAACGTCAGCAAAGTCATAAACTGTTTAGATACTACATATTTCCCCCCTTCGAGACTAATTAAGTCTCGAAAACAAAAAGAATAGGATTATGACAAATAACAATTTCTCTTATTGAGTATCTTTAACAATAAACCAAAAACACATTTTTCTATGGAGTGTAAATACATTTCTATGAAATATGAACAAATCTCTATGGAGTGTGAGAGCGAAAAACCTGTCTGGCAGCTTTCTTTCCAAATATCCATCCATCAATCAAGACAGTAAAATTCTCTCATGGCCCCTCTGCCCCAGGCGACCACCTAAGTACTCCAGATCAATTCATAAATCTTTATCAATGCATTTGAAACTATGATGCCATTAAATACACATGAAAGCCTCAGCAAACAAAATACAATCAAACTTGTCCACATTCAGGCTGGTCGACCCATCGGACCCTCCTGTGGATTCTCTCTGTCCCTGCCTAGACCCAATATCCCTAAGCATCCACGAAAAAACTAAAACATCTGAGGTCCCCACATGTACCCAACAACAGAAAATATCATTCTTCAAAAATTAATACAGAAAGAATATGACACAAATTATGTATTACACATGCAAATATGTCTATATATCATTGCAGACACTGGAATGTAGTCCACTACACTGCATCTCCTCAGCAGTGTCGACTTTTAATGCAACGTCGATGATGGAATCTGAACATTTCCACACCTTCCTTGTTCAACTTCCTCCAGTCCATTCATATTGTCCATGTTTGAGTATTTGAATCCCCTCTACACATTCCCCCATATGCTTCTGGAAGAAAAGAAAACACCAACCAGTATCTTTTGCAAAACAACACATGCAAATTAAAACATCAATATCAACAAAAATATAAAAATGATATACAAAATGAATCACATTCCATTTCCCCCCTTTGATTCATAAGAAAATACTAAATATCACAATAATATGTAAAGACGTGAACAATTATCTCTCCACGTGGGAGGAATGTCACCACCCCCACATCTCTCACATCTACAAGGAAGATGAGCTGTACCACCCATCCTAACCCTAATGACAGTCTTTTCCTCTAAAATTGGTGCTGGAGCGATTGGCTCCCTTGTAATCAAATGTGATACATTTATAGCTTTAATAACTGTCAATGTTGAAAGAGTTGAATTGCTTCTCACTGTTGTAGTATTAGGCTGAAGTGTTGATGTCATTGTTGTTGATTCATCTATTTTCCCTACAGCTTGGAGCTCTTTACTTATATTTCCATCTATCACCACTAGTGTCACTACATTAACTCTCAGTCCCAACTCTAATCCCTCACTTTCAAACTGTGGATTATAAAAAATACATTTATAATCACCTTGATCCTCCTGCTGGGAATTGTACACATAGAGACTACAATCACCCTCAATCTTCAGTCTTCTCTTATCATTCAGCAACGCATACTTTCTCAATGCAACTGCTCCTAACAGATCTAAACTCCTGCCATATCTATCTTCCCACTGAACTCTAAATTTCCCTTCACCACTGTTCTCTCTCGTGCACTGACATGGAAGCTGAGCTGACTGTCCTAGAGTTACTTCAACCCTAGTTTTCGTAACGTTTTGGTCTGACTTTTCTCCTAACTGGTCTGGGCCTACTTTGTCTAACCGAATCACCAGCTTCTCCTGTAACAGAGTTGCCCTTGGTGATCTCCGCTGCTTCACATTCCACTGAAATATTCCCTGTTGTTTCTGGGACGTATTGAAAATCAATTTCCCCAAATCTCCTTTCCTTTCCATCCATTGCAGAGTCATCTCTGGCATCATCAGAAGTGTAAACATTATCATCAATGTTGTCCACAACATGGACAATCTCTCCTTCTGGGTTTTCACTCTGGATATTGTCATGCACCCCTCCTTCTGCCTGTTCTCCCCTATCTTCATCCTGCTCTCTTGAGCCTTCAACATCCTGTCTCTATGCGCGTGGCACCTCTTCTCCAGGCGCTTTAACACAATGTGACAAATGATACCACGTTGGAGACCCTTTAACCTGGACAGCTGTTCCAGTACTACGAACAACTTCAAATGGTCCCTCACGACGTTCGTTATACCACTTCCTTCTAAATACCTTCACGAACACCTTGTCCCCAGGTTGCACTGTACTCCTTTTTTGCTCATCAAGCTTCTCCTGCACCTCTTCTTATCTTTGCCTGTCAGAAACATATGTGGACAACTTTTAATGAAAATTGGCCATATATGTAACGTACGCTCTCATTACATCTTCCAAAAGAGCCAAGCTTGGACCCTTTCCGCTTGTTCGCAAACAAGGCGTAGGCATCCTTCTTCCTGTGTCCAGTTCATGGGGTGTCATACGTAGATCACGCAACTCACTTGAGCGACACACCATTAATGCTAAAGGAAGCGCCGCTATCCAGTTTAGACCCGTGTGCTGACAAATTTTGACAATGCGATTTTTCAAGACACCGTTCATTTTTTCACAAATCCCTTGACTTTGTGGGTGATAAACTGCTCCAAGACGTTGCTTAATTCCCAATTTTTGCAACATCAATTTCACTGATTTATCCACAAATTCCTTCCCATTATCTGAGGATATTCGATCGGGTAGTCCCCACCTGCTTATGACTTCTTTACACAAGAACTTGGCAACCGATTGAGCATATTTTCGCTTGGTTGGACATATTATGCACCTCTTGGTGTAGGAATGTAACCAAGAATAACAGTCACACCCCTGCGAACATTATTTTTCAGACAGATTGTGCACCTGCCTATGACATAGTCAACCTGTTCAAGCAAATATGGTTCCCAAAAACCATACTCCTTTGTGATCTTTCTCCTAACCTCCCCCCTTGCAACATTAGCTAACCCATGTGCTTCCTGAATCATCAGACCTAATAGGTCTAGAGGCACTACTATCAACCCCTCATGGTTTCTCCAAAGACAACAAAGGATTGCTACTCTGAGGATTCTTTTGTTGTCCTTAAAACACCTGCTTTCGAAAGTCCTTTAATTTGTGGTTCAATCCCTTGGATTGCTTCAACTTTCAATGGATACTGATTCTTCCAAGGAGGTCTGGCTCCTGGTCGAAGTTAAACTTTCACCGGTTGGGCTGATTTCACAAGTCCAATATCGGTACTGTGTTGAGACCACAAACATTCTTGAACTTGTTGCAACATCTCCTCTTTCATAGGGTCTGAATCCATCTTCACACTGCAAATAGATTCATGTGTCTTCCGTACAGCTTGTGGCTCTCCTTGTCCTTGAGCCGAAATCATATTATGTTGAGAAATCGCTGATCTTCACTCCTCCAAATCGCCAAATTCTCTTTCATCGGTACGAAAACAGCTTTCTCTGCTTCTGTCATAATTTCTCCTATTTGCTTCTGCTCATAGCCTTCAGAAACCAACAAGGTCACATGTGGCACACTCTTCTCAATCTCCAATTCTTTATCCAGATAATCGTCTGTGTTTATCTTCATAGCTGCTCCTTGTGGTCCTAAAATAATGCAACATGAGCTGAGTTGAACTTTCTTTGGTTGATGACTCAACCATTCCTCTGAGTTCGATTTGGCAGCATTCTTGAAATACTTGAGCGTACAATGAAATTGATATTCCGGAAGCCTCGCATCTGGCATATTTGCCACAATACATTTCTCCCATATCTTAGCCTGCTTCAAAAAATCTTCACTGAGATTTCCAATCCAGAATACTGAAGAAGAATCCATCTCTGTCATCATCAACAATTGGTAAACCTTTTCCTTTGGCACTTCTACCAGACAGCCGTCTGGTGTACATTTTATTGTACAGTTCAACTTACACAATGCATCTCTTCCCAACAATGCAATAGGTGTATGTTCTGATACCAGTATGGGTATTGTAATTTTCTGATTTTTATAGCAGAGCTCAATTGGTTCCGTAAGAGGAATCAACTGTTTCACTCCCTCAAATCCAATTATCCTAATTAGTTGATTGGACATATTGAGATGTGTAGCATCTTCAGGCCGAACACAGGTAAAAGCAGCTCCGCTATCCGCCATCACTTCCAATGGTCGGTTGTTTATTTTCACCTCAATTGTAGGATATTTTTCTGGTCCTGATGCTACCAGCTGACACCCCCCTTTCGGATCTTCTGGGCACCCCTAGAATCCTTGCTCCGGGCCCCTATAAGGGTTCACCGGTCCTCCAAATGATCTTGACTGGCCCCTGTATCTTCCTCTGAAATTCCCTCTGGTGTTTCCTCCTGGCCCATTACACTCACGGGCAAAGTGACCAACCTGTCCACAATTATAACACACTTCTGAAGATTGCTGGAATTATGGCTTAAATCTTCCTCCTCTTCCTCTTCCTAAGCCTTCTCGTCCTCTTCCTCTCCAATTCTGTGTCTGTCCAGAGACTGGCTGTGGATATGAAACAACTGGTACCACTATTGGTTGCTGGTACACTTGTGGTTGGAACTGGTCCGGTTGAAGCTGTGGCAGTGATTGTTGATTTGGTGCACACTGATTCTGCATAACCAAAGCTTGTTTCTTCTCCTTCTTATTCTCCACCAGTTGTATTTGATTGAGTTTTCTGAGAGTTTCGTGGTCCTGTTCTTTCTGGTTGTGTTCCTTTTTCCTGTACAGATCCACTTGATGGGCTATATGATCTGTATAGACACCTTTTGTCATGCTTCCAAGTCCAACCACCTCTGCCAGTTTGCTCCTTACTGGTGAGGGCAGTCCCATCTGCAGTTTAGCTCTCAAAATTGACTGCTCAATTTGACTCACATCTGGATCATTTCCGGTAATATTTCTCCACACTTGATGAACTCTTGACACATAGGCTCTTGGATTTTCTTGTTGTCCAAGTGGGTCAATCAGAATGTTGTCAGGATGCACATTTGTTGGAAACGTATCTTTCAGTGCTCTCCACAGCCGATTTCTACATACAGCCAACAATTCAGGATCATTCACCGCAGTCCCCACATATCTATTAAGTCCAGCTCTCTGAAAAATGTCTTCCATATCTGGAATCCCAAGGAGATTAGCCAAAAGTATCTTAATGTCTCCTATGGCAGACTGTTCCCACCGTAATTTCTTCCAATTTTGAAATCCAAGGATATGCTCCATCTTGAAGAGTAGGCAGCTTCTCAAATATATCTGACATATCGGTATTCTGCAAAGGCTTATACTCCAGGCTCTGTCCTCGATTTATCACTGGCATCATCTTCTTGCTTGTGCTCTCTTTCCTTGGCCTCAATGTATACTTCTTCTCCAATTCTTGGGATCCTTTTCTCAGCAGTTTTTTCTTCTGTATCTTCTGCTTCTCGAGTTGTTCTTCCAGTTCTCTTACTTCTTCTAAATTATTCGCCTTATCCAGGCATGATACGCATCGGTCTATATCTATTTCTATTTCTTCTGTGCTAATCATTGTAGGATAAAATCCTCTTGAATATGAAGCACCTTTAATCTCAAAATCTTTATTGCTGTCTTCATCTTCACTTTCATCAGAACTCGAATCTCTTGTATTCTTCTTCTTCCAACATCCATCACCCCTTCTTTCCGCTCTGGCCAACCTCCGTCTGATCACAGGGTCATATCCACCCATGATCTCTTTTGAATCACTCTGATCATCATCATCATCATCTTCAAGTTCCATCCTCCTGAACCTCACTCCACCCTTAGTTTCCAGACATCTCGTTTTCTTCTTACTTTTGGAGTTTGGATTCATCTTTATGGTCGTTTCTGCTTGTCCTCTCTCTATTATTCGTTCATCTTCATCTCTGATGCAATAATCACCCTCCTGAATGATCATTGGAAGCTGACGATAGACGTCCTTAATCTCTACTTCTTTCTCGTAAGGTGGGGTCTTTTTGCTGAATCCGTATGTGAGAAAGGTGTATTGACTTCTGCCATTAGTTTTTCTGTCACCTTCACCTCTTTTGCCATTTTCTCTATACCTCTGTTTCTTTTATCATTGGTATCTGTTATCAGTTTTTGTCCTTCATTTTCAAACAGCTTAAGAATGTTCAATGTCAGGCCAACGTTTATTCCATTTTCCATATAACCTTGCAATACCATTAACTAGAGGATTACTATTTTCTACTACATCAACAGGAGTAATTACTTTCATAGTTTTATGTCCTTTTTCCCCATTGTAACAACTCTTTTATATTCCTTTATTGTGAATTATTTTATTATTATTATTATTTTAAACCAATTAATGTGTAAATCAAAAATACTTTAGAGTATGTAGCTTATGTTTCCCTCCCTTTTCTTTTTATTTTAAATTAATTAATTAATTAATCATTATATATATATTTTTTTATTTTTTATTTTTATTTAATTTTTTATTTTACCAAATTATTGATTAGTGGCAATCTTACCACATCCGATCAGGAAAAGTAAATGAAAGCAGTCAACTTCAGAGCAATCCAAAAAAGAAAGACCTGTAATCCAGCAACACTACAGCACTCACAAACCAATTGCTTAATAATCACCCAATTACCTTAATTTTACAGAATAATGTCAGTGCTGGATTTCCAACACAACTCTAATCAAACCAACTCATGCACAAAAAACTCCAATGTGCAATTCTTAATTACATCAATTGATCAGTCTGTTGCCAAGTCCCTGTCAAATTGTCACAACATGAAATATGCTAGGCACACACAATATCCTGTATGGGAAGGTACGTTTTGTGAACAGAACAGTACTGGCCTTGATTGGACTGGATCCGTGGCAGCACACACTAAATTATTAGGAAATGGAAGACATACAAGACCACTGATAATCTCCCTCGATCTGGGGCTCCACGCAAGATCTCACCCCGTGTGGTTCTGGGATATTTGCTCACTGTTCTTGTGATCATTTTGACCCCACGAGGTGAGATCTTGCGTGGAGCCCCAGATCGAGGGAGATTATCAGTGGTCTTGTATGTCTTCCATTTCCTAATAATTGCTCCCACAGTTGATTTCTTCAAACCAAGCTGCTTACCTATTGCAGATTCAGTCTTCCCAGCCTGGTGCAGGTCTACAATGTTGTTTCTGGTGTCCTTTGACAGCTCTTTGGTCTTGGCCATAGTGGAGTTTGGAGTGTGACTGTTTGAGGTTGTGGACAGGTGTCTTTTATACTGATAACAAGTTCAAACAGGTGCCATTAATACAGGTAACGAGTGGAGGACAGAGGAGCCTCTTAAAGAAGAAGTTACAGGTCTGTGAGAGCCAGAAATCTTGCTTGTTTTTAGGTGACCAAATACTTATTTTCCACCATAATTTGCAAATAAATTAATTAAAAATCCTACAATGTGATTTTCTGGAGAAAAAAAATCTCAATTTGTCTGTCATAGTTGACGTGTACCTATGATGAAAATTACAGGCCTCTCTCATCTTTTTAAGTGGGAGAACTTGCACAATTGGTGGCTGACTAAATACTTTTTTTCCCCACTGTATGTGAAAGGAAGGATAACCAAGAGTATAAAAGCGTGAGATTTGTGTATGCGGCAGTTCAACTGACAATGGGGCAAGGCTATGTCCGTTTGTTAGATGAAACCACGAGCTCGTGATCCAATAAATACTTGGTATAACATCTCCACAGAATGTCTAAGTAAATTATTGCATCCTCATCTCAATACTAGAAACTCATCATAACATATATGGTTATACATTTGGCAGGAGTTTAGGAAGTGCAGCTCAGTTTCCAACTCATTTGTGGGCAGTGTGCCGCCCTGACATATTATTACCCCATCTGTCCTCCAGTACCTAGATACAGTGAGGGAAATAAGTATTTGATCCCCTGCTGATTTTGTATGTTTGCCCACTGACAAAGAAATGATCAGTCTATAATATTAATGGTAGGTTTATTTGAACAGTGAGAGACAGAATAACAAAAAAAAATCCAGAAAAACGCATGTCAAAAATGTTATAAATTGATTTGCATTTTAATGAGGGAAATAAGTATTTGACCCCCTCTCAATCAGAAAGATTTCTGGCTCCCAGCTGTCTTTTATACAGGTAACGAGCTGAGATTAGGAACACACTCTTAAAAGGAGTGCTCCTAATCTCAGCATGTTACCTGTATAAAAGACACCTGTCCACAGAAGCAATCAATCAATCAGATTCCAAACTCTCCACCATGGCCAAGACCAAAGAGCTCTCCAAGGATGTCAGGGACAAGATTGTAGACCTACACAAGGCTGGAATGGACTACAAGACCATCGGCAAGCAGTTTGGTGAGAAGGTGACAACAGTTGGTGCGATTATTCGCAAATGGAAGAAACACAAAATAACTGTCAATCTCCCTCGGCCTGGGGCTCCATGCAAGATCTCACCTTGTGGAGTTGCAATGATCATGAGTATGGTGAGGAATCAGCCCAGAACTACACGGGAGGATCTTGTCAATGATCGCAAGGCAGCTGGGACCATCGTCACCAAGAAAACAATTGGTAACAAACTACGCCGTGAAGGACTGAAATCCTGCAGCGCCCGCAAGGTCCCCCTGCTCAAGAAAGCACATATACAGGCCCGTCTGAAGTTTGCCAATGAACATCTGAATGATTCAGAGGAGAACTGGGTGAAAGTGTTGTGGTCAGATGAGACCAAAATCGAGCTCTTTGGCATCAACTCAACTCACCGTGTTTGGAGGAGGAGGAATGCTGCCTATGACCCCAAGAACACCATCCCCACTGTCAAAAATGGAGGTGGAAACATTATGCTTTGGGGGTGTTTTTCTGCTAAGGGGACAGGACAACTTCACCGCATCAAAGGGATGATGGACGGCGCCATGTACCGTCAAATCTTGGGTGAGAACCTCCTTCCCTCAGCCAGGGCATTGAAAATGGGTCGTGGATGGGTATTCCAGCATGACAATGACCCAAAACACACGGCCAAAGCAACAAAGGAGTGGCTCAAGAAGAAGCACTTTAAGGTCCTGGAGTGGCCTAGCCAGTCTCCAAACCTTAATCCCATAGAAAATCTGTGGAGGGAGCTGAAGGTTTGAGTTGCCAAACGTCAGCCTTGAAACCTTAATGACTTGGAGAAGATCTGCAAAGAGGACTGGGACAAAATCCCTCCTGAGATGTGTGCAAACCTGGTGGCCAACTACAAGAAACGTCTGACCTCTGTGATTGCCAAAAAGGGTTATGCCACCAAGAACTAAGTCATGTTTTGCAGAGGGGTCAAATACTTATTTCCCTCATTAAAATGCAAATCAATTTATAACATTTTTGACATGCGTTTTTCTGTCTCTCACTGTTCAAATAAACCTACCATTACAATTATAGACTGATCATGTCTTTGTCAGTGGGCAAACGTACAAAATCAGCAGGGGATCAAATACTTTTTTCCCTCACTGTACATATACACACATTATTACCCCATTTGTCCTCCAGTACCTAGATAAAGTATATGCATATGATGGTGTGTATAGACAGTATGGACAGTATATGAATAGAAAAGGTGTGTTTAGCAGTAGGTGGTATTTTGGGTGGGGGTGATGGGAGTGGTGAGGTTTGTAAGGAATTGTTTTATTTTGTTCGAAATGAAGGTTTAATTAAGAGAATATAGTGGAATAGACAGGTTGTCACCGGCCTCACACTCTAGTACAGTAGGTGGTGGTGTTTGCCCCTGTCAGTTGGTTGCGATCAGCCAATAGAAACTCAAAGAAGAAGAACCACGGCAAGTTAGTGGCTACAAAAAGACGCCATTACTATTGCTTTCTATAGCGCATTGAAGACAAATAAAGTCGGTTATGATGGCGTTTCAACGAGACAACATGCACAGTTTGAAGTACTCATGGAAGGGACATTGCAGGCTAGCTCAGTGCTGCCCCCTCTCATTGATTAACTCAAATTGAAGGCCGAACGGGGTATTGCAGGCTAAATTATCCTTATAAATTATTCTGTGTGCGATTTTTTCCTACATCAGGTGATTGTCGTTTTAACATATTTTAATTTACACGACGAGTGACCAATAAGAATGCCATTTTTCCATTCCTATAATGGGGGGGTCCTGTTTTCTGCTAACAATGCCTGCTGTACCTCGGTCGGCTTTGAGCTTCCGTTGCTTCAAAGAGAGGGGCAGTCGCTCTCCCATTGGTTTCTCTCCCTCATCCACAACCAGTCAATCCACATGTCCTGCTGGTCATTCTAGAATAATGTGGTTCGACCTCGGTCCTGAAATCTGACCGCCAAACAAGGAATGCACAATTTACAATATATATTATTTAATGCCATTTTCTTCTGACTATCGCTTCATAGCTGCAGTGTAGCCCAGTAGTTGAAGCTCTATCCACATTATTTGTGCCTCCCTTTAATCCCAAATGACATCTGCAAACATGTGATCGGTCCGGAACACACCGAGATCAAGCCCCCTCTCGGTTTATTCAAAGTGCGTCACAGAATCACGCGGTTCACAGGAGAGCTAGTGCGCGCTATTATACCCGGGGATAAATAATCGTCAAACTACTGTCGTAACATGGTGAAGATAGCATTCAACTCTGCTCTGGCGCAGAAAGCCCTGCAAGGGAAGGAGGCTGGGCTGGTGTCGGAGAAAGTAAGTTTCTCTGTCTTGACATTAGCGGTGGTCTGATGGCGCTGCAGCGGGACAGAAGAGGCCTTCCCCCGGCCACAACACCACTCAGAGACCCGGTAGACTAGACACACTGGAGCCCGCCGGCGGTGCAGTGGTCATAAAAGCTAGAAGCACATAGCAGAATGAAGCAGTATGTGTGCGTTAGAGGTCTGTAGAGCACCGATACTGTGGTTCCATCGCTGAAGTAGAATAGATGCTAAGCTCCGTTTGTTCTGAGATGCGCCATGATTTGGGACCGCCCATTTTAGAATTTCGACAGCTGTCAGTTAATGGTGAAGTTTCCGTCAGATTGAAAAATGGTTGCGCTGTCCTTATTAAATAATATACATATAAGACAATGTAGCTTATTATGTTACTGCATTAAACGTTGCACAATTTGACACGGTTTTTTTCTATTTGAAACATTGTTGCACTGTACTGTTTTAGAATACCCAATTGATGGGTTTACATGTTGCTACATTTCACTGTGTGTGTGTGTGTAGGACCCTGAGGCAGCTGTGGGTAACCTTAGCAGCAGTAATCAAGGCTCTACAGGGAGATGTGTCCTCACTCTACTGGGACTAGCATTCATCCTGACTGGGGCCATAGTAGGAGCAGCCTGCCTCTACCGATACTACACACCCAAGGTACTGAATCTTTTGTATTTTTATCATGTTACCCCTGCTTGCAAACCAAATTTCTCTCTTGGGGCATTACATTTTGATTGCCCCCCTGCTGTTCTTCCTCTGTAGAGGCTGTACCACGGGGCAATGCAGTTCAGTGAGGTGTCCAGCGGGGCGGCGGTAGAGAGCCAGCCCTACTATCTTCCCCGCGTTGAGGAGGAAGTAGAGATCTCTGACAGCATGGCCACCATCAGTGTCTCACCCCCTCGCTTTGCCCAGGGAGACCCCGCATATATCCTGCACGACTTCCAAAGGGTACACACACCTAGACACACACTGATTCCTGATTTAATTTAGGATTTTAAACAAATCTGACAGAGTTGACCAAATCTCCAGACACATCTTTTAGGAATCACAGTTTTGATATAAATATTCTTTAATGTCACAGAGGGCTACATAACATAATTATTCAGTTAATATCCATTATTGACCATTTTTAGAATTGTTAACACTTTTTTGGAGAGTGTTGAAATTGGGATCCTTTGCTCCAGACAAGGAATTGAATTAGGCATAGAGACGACATGAAATTGAATTATATTGAAATTATTTAGAAAATTCCCAAAACAAATATTTTCCCCTAAATGTACATTTTAAGCTCAAATAATGCAGCAAAATCCATTTTTTAAACAATTAAAATAACGTTTCCCTGCCGGTCAAGGATTGACTTTCAAGAATCCCTGAGCTAATTTCTTGCTATTCGACACATTTTGCCATGAGGCTGAGAGAGAACTTTGCAGTTTTAAAGGTAATTTCCTGTAATAATAATTTTTAAAAATCATAGCTTATGACGTGTTTATAGTTTATATGCTGTCAAGGGGGCTCGACCTCCGGGGGTACAGCCCCCCCAAACGTACACACACACACACACACAAACATACGGCCTAAATACAACTACACAAACATTCCATTACATGAAACCCGGCTGTTTTGTTGTTGTGATGGATGATGGCAGACATAAGTGAGAGTTTTCTGACATATTTCTGGTGTGTGTGTGTAGAAGCTGACGGCATATCTGGACCTGACTCTGAGGACATGTTTTGTGATTCCCCTGAACACCTCGGTGGTTCTGCCTCCTCAAGACCTCATGGACCTCTTCATGCAGTTAATGGTGAGAACAAACCCTTAGCTCAGCAAGCTAACACAGTCTCATGGTTAGAACTTTAGCTCTGCAGGCTAACACAGTCTCATGGTTAGAACTTTAGCTCTGCAGGCTAACACAGTCTCATGGTGAGAACAGACCCTTAGCTCAGCAGGCTAACACAGTCTCATGGTGAGAACAGACCCTTAGCTCAGCAGGCTAACACAGTCTCATGGTGAGAACAGACCCTTAGCTCTGCAGGCTAACACAGTCTCATGGTGAGAACAGACCCTTAGCTCAGCAGGCTAACACAGTCTCATGGTTAGAACTTTAGCTCTGCAGGCTAACACAGTCTCATGGTTAGAACTTTAGCTCTGCAGGCTAACACAGTCTCATGGTGAGAACAGACCTGAGACTGTGAGTAGAGACTGGGTGGAGGGGTGGAGACTGGGTGGAGGGGTGGAGACTGGGTGGTGGGGTGGAGACTGGGTGGAGACTGGGTGGTGGGGTGGAGACTGTGGAGGGCTAGAGACTGGGTGGTGGGGTGGAGGGGTAGAGACTGGGTGGTGGGGTGGAGGGGTAGAGACTGGGTGGAGGGGTAGAGACTGGGTGGTGGGGTGGAGACTGGGTGGTGGGGTGGTGGGGTGGAGACTGGGTGGTGGGGTGGAGGGGTAGAGACTGGGTGGAGGGGTGGAGACTGGATGGTGGGGTGGAGGGGTGGAGACTGGGTGGTGGGGTGGAGACTGGGTGGTGGGGTGGAGGGGTAGAGACTGGGTGGAGGGGTGGAGACTGGGTGGAGGGGTGGAGACTGGGTGGTGGGGTGGAGATATAGAGACTGGGTGGAGGGGTAGAGACTGGGTGGTGGGGTGGAGATATAGAGACTGGGTGGAGGGGTGGAGACTGGGTGGAGGGGTGGAGACTGGGTGGAGGGGTGGAGACTGGGTGGTGGGGTGGAGATATAGAGACTGGGTGGAGGGGTAGAGACTGTGTGGAGGGGTGCAGATATAGAGACTGGGTGGAGGGGTAGAGACTGGGTGGAGGGGTAGAGACTGGGTGGAGGGGGTGGAGACTGGGTGGAGGGGTGGAGACTGGGTGGTAGGGGTGGAGATATAGAGACTGGGTGGAGGGGTAGAGACTGGGTGGTGGGGTGGAGATATAGAGACTGGGTGGAGGGGTAGAGACTGGGTGGAGGGCTAGAGACTGGGTGGAGGGCTAGAGACTGGGTGGTGGGGTGGAGGGGTGGAGACTGGGTGGTGGGGTGGAGGGTAGAGACTGGGTGGAGGGGTGGAGACTGGGTGGAGGGGTGGAGACTGGGTGGAGGGCTAGAGACTGGGTGGAGGGCTAGAGACTGGGTGGAGGGGTGGAGACTGGGTGGTGGGGTGGAGACTGTGTGGTGGGGTGGAGACTGGGTGGTGGGGTGGAGACTGGGTGGTGGGGTGGAGACTGGGTGGTGGGGTGGAGACTGGGTGGTGGGGTGGAGGGGTGGAGACTGGGTGGTGGGGTGGAGGGGTGGAGACTGGGTGGTGGGGTGGTGGGGTGGAGACTGGGTGGTGGGGTGGAGACTGGGTGGAGGGGTGGAGACTGGGTGGAGGGCTAGAGACTGGGTGGAGACTGTGTAGTGGGGTAGAGACTGGAGGTGTAGAGGCTGTGTAGAGGGGTAGAGACTGTGGTGGGGTGCAGATATAGAGACTGTGTAGAGGGGTAGAGACTGTGTAGAGGGGTAGAGACTGTGTGGTGGGGTGGAGGGGTAGAGACTGGGTGGTGGGGTAGAGACTGGGTGGTGGGGTGCAGATATAGAGACTGTGTAGAGGGGTAGAGACTGTGTAGAGGGGTAGAGACTGTGTGGTGGGGTGGAGGGGGGTAGAGACTGGGTGGTGGGGTAGAGACTGTGTGGTGGGGTGCAGATATAGAGACTGTGTGGTGGGGTAGAGACTGTGTGGTGGGGTGCAGGTATAGAGACTGTGTAGAGGGGTAGAGACTGTGTGGTGGGGTAGAGACTGTGTGGTGGGGTGCAGGTATAGAGACTGTGTGGTGGGGTAGAGACTGTGTGGTGGGGTAGAGACTGTGTGGTGGGGTGCAGGTATAGAGACTGTGTGGTGGGGTAGAGACTGTGTGGTGGGGTGCAGATATAGAGACTGTGTAGAGGGGTAGAGACTGTGTGGTGGGGTGCAGATATAGAGACTGTGTAGAGGGGTAGAGACTGTGTGGTGGGGTGCAGGTATAGAGACTGTGTGGAGGGGTAGAGACTGTGTGGTGGGGTAGAGACTGTGTGGTGGGGTAGAGACTGTGTGGTGGGGTGCAGGTATAGAGACTGTGTGGTGGGGTAGAGACTGTGTGGTGGGGTGGAGTGGTAGAGACTGTGTGGAGGGGTGCGGATATAGAGACTGTGTGGTGGGGTAGAGACTGTGTGGTGTGGTGCAGATATAGAGACTGTGTAGAGGGGTAGAGACTGTGTGGTGGGGTGGAGGTATAGAGACTGTGTGGAGGGGTAGAGACTGTGTGGAGGGGTAGAGACTGTGTGGTGGGGTGCAGATATAGAGACTGTGTGGTGGGGTAGAGACTGTGTGGTGTGGTGCAGATATAGAGACTGTGTAGAGGGGTAGAGACTGTGTGGTGGGGTGGAGGTATAGAGACTGTGTGGAGGGGTAGAGACTGTGTGGAGGGGTAGAGACTGTGTGGTGGGGTGCAGGTATAGAGACTGTGTAGAGGGGTAGAGACTTTGTGGTGGGGTGCAGATATAGAGACTGTGTAGAGGGGTAGAGACTTTGGTGGGGTGCAGGTATAGAGACTGTGTAGAGGGGTAGAGACTGTGTGGTGGGGTAGAGACTGTGTGGTGGGGTGCAGATATAGAGACTGTGTAGAGGGGTAGAGACTGTGTGGTGGGGTGCAGATATAGAGACCGTGTGGAGGGGTAGAGACTGTGTGGAGGGGTAGAGACTGTGTAGAGGGGTGCAGATATAGAGACTGTGTGGAGGGGTAGAGACTGTGTGGTGGGGGTGCAGATATAGAGACTGTGTAGAGGGGTAGAGACTGTGTAGAGGGTAGAGACTGTGTGGTGGGGTGCAGATATAGAGACCGTGTAGAGGGGTAGAGACTGTGTGGTGGGGGTGCAGATATAGAGACTGTGTGGTGGGGTAGAGACTGTGTGGTGTGTTAGAGACTGTGTGGTGGGGTGCAGGTATAGAGACTGTGTAGAGGGGTAGAGACTGTGTGGAGGGGTAGAGACTTTGTAGAGGGGTAGAGACTGGGTGGTGGGGTGCAGGTATAGAGACTGGGTAGAGGGGTAGAGACTGTGGTGGGGTGCAGATATAGAGACTGTGTAGAGGGGTAGAGACTGTGTAGAGGGGTAGAGACTGTGTAGAGGGGTAGAGACTGTGTGGTGGGGTGCAGATATAGAGACTGTGTAGAGGGGTAGAGACTGTGGTGGGGTGCAGGTATAGAGACTGTGTAGAGGGGTAGATACTGTGTGGTGGGGTAGAGACTGTGTGGTGGGGTGCAGATATAGAGACTGTGTAGAGGGGTAGAGACTGTGTGGTGGGGTGCAGATATAGAGACTGTGTAGAGGGGTAGAGACTGTGTGGTGGGGTGCAGATATAGAGACTGTGTAGAGGGGTAGAGACTGTGTAGAGGGGTAGAGACTGTGTGGAGGGGTAGAGACTGTGGTGGGGTGCAGATATAGAGACTGTGAGAGGGGTAGAGACTGTGGTGGGGTGCAGATATAGAGACTGTGTAGAGGGTAGAGACTGTGTAGAGGGTAGAGACTGTGTGGTGGGGTAGAGACTGTGTGGTGGGGTGCAGATATGAGAGACTGTGTAGAGGGGTAGAGACTGTGTGGTGGGGTGCAGATATAGAGACTTTGTATAGGGGTAGAGAGACTGTGTAGAGGGTAGAGGACTGTGGTGGGGTGCAGGTATAGAGACTGTGTAGAGGGGTAGAGACTGTGTGGTGGGGTGCAGGTATAGAGACTGTGTGGAGGGGTAGAGACTGTGTGGAGGGGTAGAGACTGTGTGGTGGGGTGCAGATATAGAGACTGTGTGGTGGGGTAGAGACTGTGTAGAGGGGTAGAGACTGTGTGGTGGGGTGCAGATATAGAGACTGGGTAGAGGGGTAGAGACTGTGTGGAGGGGTAGAGACTGTGGTGGGGTGCAGGTATAGAGACTGTGTAGAGGGGTAAAGACTGTGGTGGGGTGCAGGTATAGAGACTGTGTAGAGGGGTAGAGACTGTGGTGGGGTGCAGGTATAGAGACTGTGTAGAGGGGTAGAGACTGTGTAGAGGGTAGAGACTGTGTGGTGGGGTGCAGATATAGAGACTGTGTAGAGGGGTAGAGACTGTGTAGAGGGGTAGAGACTGTGTGGTGGGGTGCAGATATAGAGACCGTGTAGAGGGGTAGAGACTGTGTGGTGGGGTGCAGGTATAGAGACTGTGTAGAGGGGTAGAGACTGTGTGGTGGGGTAGAGACTGTGTGGAGGGGTAGAGACTGGTGGGATGCAGGTATAGAGACTGTGTAGAGGGGTAGAGACTGTGTGGTGGGGTGCAGGTATTGAGACTGTGTAGAGGGGTAGAGACTGTGGTGGGGTGCAGATATAGAGACTGTAGAGGGGTAGAGACTGTGGTGGGGGTGCAGGTATAGAGACTGTGTAGAGGGGTAGAGACTGTGTAGAGGGGTAGAGACTGTGTGGTGGGGTAGAGACTGTGTGGAGGGGTAGAGACTGTGTGGTGGGGTGCAGATATAGAGACTGTGTAGAGGGGTAGAGACTGGGTGGAGGGGTAGAGACTGTGTGGTGGGGTGCAGATATAGAGACTGTGTAGAGGGGTAGAGACTGGGTGGTGGTGTGCAGGTATAGAGACTGGGTAGAGGGGTAGAGACTGTGTGGAGGGGTAGAGACTGTGGTGGGGTGCAGGTATTGAGACTGTGTAGAGGGGTAGAGACTGTGGTGGGGTGCAGATATAGAGACTGTGTAGAGGGGTAGAGACTGTGTAGAGGGGTAGAGACTGTGTGGTGGGGTAGAGACTGTGTGGTGGGGTAGAGACTGGTGGGGTGCAGATATAGAGACTGGGTAGAGGGGTAGAGACTGTGTGGAGGGGTAGAGACTGTGGTGGGGTGCAGGTATTGAGACTGTGTAGAGGGGTAGAGACTGTGGTGGGGTGCAGATATAGAGACTGTAGAGGGGTAGAGACTGTGGTGGGGGTGCAGGTATAGAGACTGTGTAGAGGGGTAGAGACTGTGTAGAGGGGTAGAGACTGTGTGGTGGGGTGCAGATATAGAGACTGTGTAGAGGGGTAGAGACTGTGTGGTGGGGTGCAGATATAGAGACTGTGTGGTGGGGTAGAGACTGTGTGGTGTGTTAGAGACTGTGTGGTGGGGTGCAGGTATAGAGACTGTGTAGAGGGGTAGAGACTGTGTGGAGGGGTAGAGACTTTGTAGAGGGGGTAGAGACTGGGTGGTGGGGTGCAGGTATAGAGACTGGGTAGAGGGGTAGAGACTGTGGTGGGGTGCAGATATAGAGACTGTGTAGAGGGTAGAGACTGTGTAGAGGGGTAGAGACTGTGTAGAGGGGTAGAGACTGTGTGGTGGGGTGCAGATATAGAGACTGTGTAGAGGGGTAGAGACTGTGGTGGGGTGCAGGTATAGAGACTGTGTAGAGGGGTAGAGACTGTGTGGTGGGGTAGAGACTGTGTGGTGGGGTGCAGATATAGAGACTGTGTAGAGGGGTAGAGACTGTGTGGTGGGGTGCAGATATAGAGACTGTGTAGAGGGGTAGAGACTGTGTGGTGGGGTGCAGATATAGAGACTGTGTAGAGGGGTAGAGACTGTGTAGAGGGGTAGAGACTGTGTAGAGGGGTAGAGACTGTGTGGAGGGGTAGAGACTGTGGTGGGGTGCAGATATAGAGACTGTGTAGAGGGGTAGAGACTGTGGTGGGGTGCAGATATAGAGACTGTGTAGAGGGGTAGAGACTGTGTAGAGGGGTAGAGACTGTGTGGTGGGGTAGAGACTGTGTGGTGGGGTGCAGATATAGAGACTGTGTAGAGGGGTAGAGACTGTGTGGTGGGGTGCAGATATAGAGACTTTGTATAGGGGTAGAGACTGTGTAGAGGGGTAGAGACTGTGGTGGGGTGCAGGTATAGAGACTGTGTAGAGGGGTAGAGACTGTGTGGTGGGGGTGCAGGTATAGAGACTGTGTGGAGGGGTAGAGACTGTGTGGAGGGGTAGAGACTGTGTGGTGGGGTGCAGATATAGAGACTGTGTGGTGGGGTAGAGACTGTGTAGAGGGGTAGAGACTGTGTGGTGGGGTGCAGATATAGAGACTGGGTAGAGGGGTAGAGACTGTGTGGAGGGGTAGAGACTGTGGTGGGGTGCAGGTATAGAGACTGTGTAGAGGGGTAAAGACTGTGGTGGGGGTGCAGGTATAGAGACTGTGTAGAGGGGTAGAGACTGTGGTGGGGTGCAGGTATAGAGACTGTGTAGAGGGGTAGAGACTGTGTAGAGGGTAGAGACTGTGTGGTGGGGTGCAGATATAGAGACTGTGTAGAGGGGTAGAGACTGTGTAGAGGGGTAGAGACTGTGTGGTGGGGTGCAGATATAGAGACCGTGTAGAGGGGTAGAGACTGTGTGGTGGGGTGCAGGTATAGAGACTGTGTAGAGGGGTAGAGACTGTGTGGTGGGGTAGAGACTGTGTGGAGGGGTAGAGACTGGTGGGATGCAGGTATAGAGACTGTGTAGAGGGGTAGAGACTGTGTGGTGGGGTGCAGGTATTGAGACTGTGTAGAGGGGTAGAGACTGTGGTGGGGTGCAGATATAGAGACTGTAGAGGGGTAGAGACTGTGGTGGGGGTGCAGGTATAGAGACTGTGTAGAGGGGTAGAGACTGTGTAGAGGGGTAGAGACTGTGTGGTGGGGTAGAGACTGTGTGGAGGGGTAGAGACTGTGTGGTGGGGTGCAGATATAGAGACTGTGTAGAGGGGTAGAGACTGGGTGGAGGGGTAGAGACTGTGTGGTGGGGTGCAGATATAGAGACTGTGTAGAGGGGTAGAGACTGGGTGGTGGGGTGCAGGTATAGAGACTGGGTAGAGGGGTAGAGACTGTGTGGAGGGGTAGAGACTGTGGTGGGGTGCAGGTATTGAGACTGTGTAGAGGGGTAGAGACTGTGGTGGGGTGCAGATATAGAGACTGTGTAGAGGGGTAGAGACTGTGTAGAGGGGTAGAGACTGTGTGGTGGGGGTAGAGACTGTGTGGTGGGGTAGAGACTGGTGGGGGTGCAGATATAGAGACTGGGTAGAGGGTAGAGACTGTGTGGAGGGGGTAGAGACTGTGGTGGGGTGCAGGTATTGAGACTGTGTAGAGGGTAGAGACTGTGGTGGGGTGCAGATATACAGACTGTAGAGGGGTAGAGACTGTGGTGGGGTGCAGGTATAGAGACTGTGTAGAGGTAGAGACTGTGTAGAGGGGTAGAGACTGTGTGGTGGGGTAGAGACTGTGTGGAGGGGTAGAGACTGGTGGGGTGCAGGTATAGAGACTGTGTAGAGGGGTAGAGACTGTGTGGTGGGGTGCAGATATAGAGACTGTGTAGAGGGGTAGAATCTGGGTGGAGGGGTAGAGACTGTGTGGTGGGGTGCAGATATAGAGACTGTGTAGAGGGGTAGAGACTGGGTGGTGGGGTGCAGGTATAGAGACTGTGTAGAGGGGTAGAGACTGTGTGGAGGCGTAGAGACTGTGGTGGGGTGCAGATATAGAGACTGTGTGGTGGGGTAGAGACTGTGTGGAGGGGTGCAGATATAGAGACTGTGTAGAGGGGTAGAGACTGTGTGGTGGGGTGCAAATATAGAGACTGTGTAGAGGGGTAGAGACTGTGGTGGGGTGCAGGTATAGAGACTGTGTGGAGGGGTAGAGACTGTGTGGTGGGGTGCAGATATAGAGACTGTGTGGTGGGGTAGAGACTGTGTGGTGGGGTGCAGGTATAGAGACTGTGTAGAGGGGTAGAGACTGTTTGGAGGGGTAGAGACTGTGTAGAGGGGTAGAGACTGTGTGGTGGGGTGCAGATATAGAGACTTTGTAGAGGGGTAGAGACTGGGTGGTGGGGTGCAGGTATAGAGACTGGGTAGAGGGGTAGAGACTGTGGTGGGGTGCAGATATAGAGACTGTGTAGAGGGGTAGAGACTGTGTAGAGGGTAGAGACTGTGTAGAGGGGTAGAGACTGTGTGGTGGGGTGCAGATATAGAGACTGTGTAGAGGGGTAGAGACTGTGGTGGGGTGCAGGTATAGAGACTGTGTAGAGGGGTAGAGACTGTGAGAGGGGTAGAGACTGTGTGGTGGGGGTAGAGACTGTGTGGTGGGGTGCAGATATAGAGACTGTGTAGAGGGGGTAGAGACTGTGTGGTGGGGTGCAGATATAGAGACTGTGTAGAGGGGTAGAGACTGTGTGGTGGGGTGCAGATATAGAGACTGTGTAGAGGGGTAGAGACTGTGTAGAGGGGTAGAGACTGTGTGGAGGGGTAGAGACTGTGGTGGGGGGTGCAGATATAGAGACTGTGTAGAGGGGTAGAGACTGTGGTGGGGTGCAGATATAGAGACTGTGTAGAGGTAGAGACTGTGTAGAGGGTAGAGACTGTGTAGAGGGTAGAGACTGTGTGGTGGGGGTAGAGACTGTGGTGGGGTGCAGGTATAGAGACTGGGTAGAGGGGTAGAGACTGTGGTGGGGTGCAGATATAGAGACTGTGTAGAGGGGTAGAGACTGTGTAGAGGGGTAGAGACTGTGTAGAGGTAGAGACTGTGTGGTGGGGTGCAGATATAGAGACTGTGTGGAGGGGTAGAGACTGTGTGGTGGGGTGCAGATATAGAGACTGTGTGGTGGGGTAGAGACTGTGTAGAGGGGTAGAGACTGTGTGGTGGGGGTGCAGATATAGAGACTGGGTAGAGGGGTAGAGACTGTGTGGAGGGTAGAGACTGTGGTGGGGTGCAGGTATAGAGACTGTGTAGAGGGGTAGAGACTGTGGTGGGGTGCAGGTATAGAGACTGTGTAGAGGGGTAGAGACTGTGTAGAGGGTAGAGACTGTGTGGTGGGGTGCAGATATAGAGACTGTGTAGAGGGGTAGAGACTGTGTAGAGGGGTAGAGACTGTGTGGTGGGGTGCAGATATAGAGACCGTGTAGAGGGGTAGAGACTGTGTGGTGGGGTAGAGACTGTGGTGGGGTGCAGGTATTGAGACTGTGTAGAGGGTAGAGACTGTGGTGGGGTGCAGATATAGAGACTGTAGAGGGGTAGAGACTGTGGTGGGGTGCAGGTATAGAGACTGTGTAGAGGGGTAGAGACTGTGTAGAGGGGTAGAGACTGTGTGGTGGGGTAGAGACTGGTGGGGTGCAGATATAGAGACTGGGTAGAGGGGTAGAGACTGTGTGGAGGGGTAGAGACTGTGGTGGGGTGCAGGTATTGAGACTGTGTAGAGGGGTAGAGACTGTGGTGGGGTGCAGATATAGAGACTGTAGAGGGGTAGAGACTGTGGTGGGGTGCAGGTATAGAGACTGTGTAGAGGGGTAGAGACTGTGTAGAGGGGTAGAGACTGTGTGGTGGGGTAGAGACTGTGTGGAGGGGTAGAGACTGGTGGGGTGCAGGTATAGAGACTGTAGAGGGGTAGAGACTGTGTGGTGGGGTGCAGATATAGAGACTGTGTAGAGGGGTAGAGACTGGGTGGAGGGGTAGAGACTGTGTGGTGGGGTGCAGATATAGAGACTGTGTAGAGGGGTAGAGACTGGGTGGTGGGGTGCAGGTATAGAGACTGTGTAGAGGGGTAGAGACTGTGTGGAGGCGTAGAGACTGTGGTGGGGTGCAGATATAGAGACTGTGTGGTGGGGTAGAGACTGTGTGGAGGGGTGCAAATATAGAGACTGTGGTGGGGTGCAGGTATAGAGACTGTGTGGAGGGGTAGAGACTGTGTGGTGGGGTGCAGATATAGAGACTGTGTGGTGGGGTAGAGACTGTGTGGTGGGGTGCAGGTATAGAGACTGTGTGGAGGGGTAGAGACTGTGTGGTGGGGTGCAGATAGAGACTGTGTAGAGGGTAGAGACTGGGTGGTGGGGTGCAGGTATAGAGACTGTGTAGAGGGGTAGAGACTGTGTGGAGGGGTAGAGACTGTGGTGGGGTGCAGATATAGAGACTGTGTAGAGGGGTAGAGACTGTGGTGGGGTGCAGGTATAGAGACTGGGTGGTGGGGTAGAGACTGTGTGGTGGGGTGCAAATATAGAGACTGTGTAGAGGGGTAGAGACTGTGGTGGGGTGCAGGTATAGAGACTGTGTAGAGGGGTAGAGACTGTGTGGTGGGGTAGAGACTGTGTGGAGGGGTGCAGATATAGAGACTGTGTAGAGGGGTAGAGACTGTGTGGTGGGGTGCAGATATAGAGACTGTGTAGAGGGGTAGAGACTGTGTAGAGGGGTACAGACTGTGTGGTGGGGTGCAGATATAGAGACTGTGTAGAGGGGTAGAGACTGTGTAGAGGGGTAGAGACTGTGTGGTGGGGTGCAGATATAGAGACTGTGTGGAGGGGTAGAGACTGTGTGGAGGGGTAGAGACTGTGTGGTGGGGTGCAGATATAGAGACTGTGTGGAGGGGTAGAGACTGGGTGGTGGGGTGCAGGTATAGAGACTGTGTATAGGGGTAGAGACTGTGTAGAGGGGTAGAGACTGTGTGGAGGGGTAGAGACTGTGTGGAGGGGTAGAGACTGTGTGGTGGGGTGCAGATATAGAGACTGTGTAGAGGGGTAGAGACTGTGGTGGGGTGCAGGTATAGAGACTGTGTAGAGGGTAGAGACTGTGTGGTGGGGTAGAGACTGTGTGGAGGGGGTGCAGATATAGAGACTGTGTAGAGGGTAGAGACTGTGTGGTGGGGTGCAGATATAGAGACTGTGTAGAGGGGTAGAGACTGTGTGGTGGGGTGCAGGTATAGAGACTGTGTAGAGGGGTAGAGACTGTGTAGAGGGGTAGAGACTGGGTGGTGGGGTGCAGGTATAGAGACTGTGTAGAGTGGTAGAGACTGGAGGGGTAGAGACTGTGTGGTGGGGTGCAGATATAGAGACTGTGTAGAGGGGTAGAGACTGTGTGGTGGGGTAGAGACTGTGTGGTGGGGTGCAGATATAGAGACTGTGTAGAGGGGTAGAGACTGTGTGGTGGGGTGCAGATATAGAGACTTTGTATAGGGGTAGAGACTGTGTAGAGGGGTAGAGACTGTGGTGGGGTGCAGGTATAGAGACTGTGTAGAGGGGTAGAGACTGTGTGGTGGGGTGCAGGTATAGAGACTGTGTGGAGGGGTAGAGACTGTGTGGAGGGGTAGAGACTGTGTGTGGTGGGGTGCAGATATAGAGACTGTGTGGTGGGGTAGAGACTGTGTAGAGGGGTAGAGACTGTGTGGTGGGGTGCAGATATAGAGACTGGGTAGAGGGGTAGAGACTGTGTGGAGGGGTAGAGACTGTGGTGGAGTGCAGGTATAGAGACTGTGTAGAGGGGTAGAGACTGTGGTGGGGTGCAGGTATAGAGACTGTGTAGAGGGGTAGAGACTGTGGTGGGGTGCAGGTATAGAGACTGTGTAGAGGGGTAGAGACTGTGTAGAGGGTAGAGACTGTGTGGTGGGGTGCAGATATAGAGACTGTGTAGAGGGGTAGAGACTGTGTAGAGGAGTAGAGACTGTGTGGTGGGGTGCAGATATAGAGACCGTGTAGAGGGGTAGAGACTGTGTGGTGGGGTAGAGACTGTGGTGGGGTGCAGGTATTGAGACTGTGTAGAGGGGTAGAGACTGTGGTGGGGTGCAGATATAGAGACTGTAGAGGGGTAGAGACTGTGGTGGGGTGCAGGTATAGAGACTGTGTAGAGGGGTAGAGACTGTGTAGAGGGGTAGAGACTGTGTGGTGGGGTAGAGACTGGTGGGGTGCAGATATAGAGACTGGGTAGAGGGGTAGAGACTGTGTGGAGTGGGTAGAGACTGTGGTGGGGTGCAGGTATTGAGACTGTGTAGAGGGGTAGAGACTGTGGTGGGGTGCAGATATAGAGACTGTAGAGGGGTAGAGACTGTGGTGGGGTGCAGGTATAGAGACTGTGTAGAGGGGTAGAGACTGTGTAGAGGGTAGAGACTGTGTGGTGGGGGCAGAGACTGTGTGGAGGGGTAGAGACTGGTGGGGTGCAGGTATAGAGACTGTGTAGAGGGGTAGAGACTGTGTGGTGGGGTGCAGATATAGAGACTGTGTAGAGGGGTAGAGACTGGGTGGAGGGGTAGAGACTGTGTGGTGGGGTGCAGATATAGAGACTGTGTAGAGGGGTAGAGACTGGGTGGTGGGGGTGCAGGTATAGAGACTGTGTAGAGGGGTAGAGACTGTGTGAGGCGTAGAGACTGTGGTGGGGTGCAGATATAGAGACTGTGGTGGGGTAGAGACTGTGTGGAGGGGTGCAAATATAGAGACTGTGTAGAGGGGTAGAGACTGTGGTGGGGTGCAGGTATAGAGACTGTGTGGAGGGGTAGAGACTGTGTGGTGGGGTGCAGATATAGAGACTGTGTGGTGGGGTAGAGACTGTGTGGTGGGGTGCAGGTATAGAGACTGTGTGGAGGGGTAGAGACTGTGTGGTGGGGTGCAGATATAGAGACTGTGTAGAGGGGTAGAGACTGGGAGGTGGGGTGCAGGTATAGAGACTGTGTAGAGGGGTAGAGACTGTGTGGAGGGGTAGAGACTGTGGTGGGGTGCAGATATAGAGACTGTGTAGAGGGGTAGAGACTGTGGTGGGGTGCAGGTATAGAGACTGGGTGGTGGGGTAGAGACTGTGTGGTGGGGTGCAAATATAGACTGTGTAGAGGGGTAGAGACTGTGGTGGGGTGCAGGTATAGAGACTGTGTAGAGGGGTAGAGACTGTGTGGTGGGGTAGAGACTGTGTGGAGGGGTGCAGATATAGAGACTGTGTAGAGGGGTAGAGACTGTGTGGTGGGGTGCAGATATAGAGACTGTGTAGAGGGGTAGAGACTGTGTAGAGGGGTACAGACTGTGTGGTGGGGTGCAGATATAGAGACTGTGTAGAGGGGTAGAGACTGTGTAGAGGGGTAGAGACTGGGTAGTGGGTTGCAGGTATAGAGACTGTGTAGAGGGGTAGAGACTGGGTGGAGGGGTAGAGACTGTGTGGTGGGGTAGAGACTGTGTGGTGGGGTGGAGTGGTAGAGACTGTGTAGAGGGGTAGAGACTGTGTGGCGGGGTGCAGATATAGAGACTGGGTGGAGGGGTAGAGACTGTGTGGTGGGGTGCAGATATAGAGACTGTGTGGTGGGGTAGAGACTGTGTGGTGGGGTGCAGATATAGAGACTGTGTAGAGGGTAGAGACTGTGTGGTGGGGTAGAGACTGTGTGGTGGGGTGGAGTGGTAGAGACTGTGTAGAGGGGTAGAGACTGTGTGGAGTGGTAGAGACTGTGTGGTGGGGTGCAGATATAGAGACTGTGTAGAGGGGTAGAGACTGTGTAGAGGGGTAGAGACTGGTGGTGGGGTGCAGATATAGAGACTGTGTAGAGGGTAGAGACTGTGTGGTGGGGTGCAGGTATAGAGACTCGGTGGGAGGGTAGAGACTGTGTAGAGGAGAGACTGTGTGGGGGGTGCAGATATAGAGACTGTGTGGAGGGGCAGAGACTGTGTAGAGGGTAAGAGACTGTGTGGTGGGGTAGAGACTGTGTGGCGGGGTGCAGATATAGAGACTGTGTGGAGGGGTAGAGACTGTAGAGGGGTAGAGACTGTGTGGTGGGGTGCAGGTATAGAGACTGGGTGGAGGGGTAGAGACTGTGTGGTGGGGTGCAGATATAGAGACTGTGTGGTGGGTGTGATGTCACGAGAGGCTGTGTCTTGGAGGGACGTTACATCCCCCTGAGGTGGCTGCAAACCCAGACAGCTATGGCTCCATCTGCTGGTATGGTCGGGAACTCCACCCTCTATGGATAATCTTCCCACGCAGCTGAAACAAATGAGGAGCTGATGAGCTGAAGGTTTGGGAAGGGAAGAGACACAGTCTCCAACCTGGGCTCTCTGAGGATCAAGAGTGCTGCACGTCCACTTCCACAAGGAATATAAGGATTTGGAGATACTTACCTTTGGGGAAATACTCACCTTTGGATATATTCAGCCTGTGGAAATACGTGAGAGACATTTGGAAGGACTTTGCTGGGTTGGCCACCAGCTGCAACGTGGACTACAGTAAGGCTGGGGAGAAGTTATCTGAGCTGAGTGAGAATTATGATTTTGGATGTGGAAGAGACATCCCTGAACTGTTAACCCTTAAAGAGCCACAAGAGAACAGAACTTTGTTATATTTTCGTTAATTTCCCAAGACCTTTAATAAATCCTTGTTTTGTTTGAACCTTGTCTCCTTGCACTACTTGAGCAATCCGCTGAAAGCTGTGTAGCCTCTCGTGACGTCACAGATGGTGGAGAATACGGGCACGCTCAGCGTTAATAGTACATGTCAGAGGAGGATACCGAAAGGTTTGATCACCCAGTTTTCCAAGTTGGCCGTAGGCTCCCGCTCGACTGAAATGGAGGACATATTGAAAGCCCCTTGTTGCTGGCCAGCAAGCCCAGATGCAGAAGCAAAGCGTGGCTCTCTTGGAGGAGCAAAAGAAAGCCAACCTTCTGAAGGCAGAGGAATTGCAGTTGCAGAGACAGAGGGTGGTCCAAAAATACCCGCCCAATAAAGGCAAGTGACTTTATATCTAAGATGGGAGCTACCGATGACATTGAGGCATACCCGCATGCATTTGAGGCCACGGCCACTAGGGAAGCCTGGCCCAAGCAACAGTGGGTTGGTCTGTTAGCCCTAACCGGGGAATCGCTGAATACGTCCGGGACCTGGGCTGACCAGGTACTGACTTATGATGCCCCTGAAGTCTGGAGATCCTCAGCAGATATGGACTCACAAAGTTTGGTATGGCCCAGCTTTCACAGCTGGACGCTTCCAACCAGACCAACCTCTCCGAACGCAGATGCATGAACTTGTCCGAATCAGCAGGAAATGGCTGGATCCAAGAGAGGAATACAGCACGGCGGTGGTGAGGCCGTTGTGGTGGATCGTTAATCACGCGCCCCCTGCCTTATGAGGCAAAAGGTTCATCAGTCAACAGGCCTTGACCACGGCTGATCTGACGCGTGGAAGCTGTGGGAGGAAAAGTACCAGGCCACAGCGGAGATGCTGAATGCTTCCCGAAAAGACCCGAAGAAGTGCGGCCCCACCACAAATGGGAAGAACCCATTCCAAAGGACCCCAAGGTCGAACCCAGCCACGTCAGGACTTATCCGGCTCCAGGGAGCCAGAAACCAGGCGGGTCCAAGAAGAGTACACCAGGAGGGGGAAACTGACAGTGTTACCGTGTGTGGGGAGATGGGACATATCTCCTGGCAGTGTGGGAAACCAGCCGATGAACCTATGCCCACTGGGAGTCCTCCAGCTCAGCACCCACACAACGTCTTGCCCGCTCTTGGGAGTCGTAGATGGCGGCCCAGATCGAACACCTGCCCGGTAACTGTGAATCACCATGATGTGGAGGCCTTACTGGATTCTGCAGCCGGCCACACTTTGTGTGAGGATTTGGTGGGCCCAACGTGTCTGACCCGGGGAAAGTCCTCCCAGTTTTCCTGTGTCCATGGGGACATCAGAGAATACCCCATACTGAACTTACAATGACCAGCACACGGGGATCCATACACACGAGTGGGGTGGTTGATTCCCCTCGCCATCCTGTCCCTAATTGGACGAGACTGCCCAGCCTTTTACCCACTCTGGAGAGAGTCTCAGGAGAGGATAACCCGAGTACCGCGGAAACGGAGAGGCAAGACTCATCCCTGGGAAGGCCCGGTGCAATCCTCCGAGTTACTCACACTCCCTGGGCTCCGATAGGGATGGCAGGTGCCCAGACCGACACAGAGACGGAGCTACAGAACCTCGGACAAAGAACTGCCTGGTCTGAAGGGGGACCGCTGAGAGGTATCGTTTGTTAAAGCAACAGTTAGACATGAAGACAGAAGAGTTAGATATCCCCCGAGCTAAACTCCAACAGAGCTCCTTCCCTAAGCAACAGGAGGAGCTGGAGAGGCTCGCGCGAGGACCCGCGAGGAGTGTGAGGAGACCCGCAGTAGTAAGGAGGTCCAGAAGAAGGCAGAGGAGAAGTACAAGGTGTTGTGAGAACAAGATGAAGAATGCGGAGGCAGAGAGAGAGAGAAGGAACTGAAAGCTGCTCAACAGAAGCTAAACTCTGCTATAAAACCAAGGCTGATGATGTCAGTAAGAAACTCAAGGAGAGACAACAGGAGGCTGAGTCCCTGGTCCTAGAGTTGGAGGAGTTGAAGAGAGAGCAGTCTGGGAAGCACCACGGCAATACGGAGGCGCCCTCTCCCGGCGTGATGCCTTTCTCTATTCCTTTACCGACGAGGACGTCGGTCCCGAGGAGGGGGATGTGTGATGTCACGAGAGGCTGTGTCTTGGAGGGACGTTACATCCCCCTGAGGTGGCTGAAACCCAGACAGCATGGCTCCATCTGCTGGTATGGTCGGGAACTCCCCACCCCTCTATGGCCAATCTTCCCACGCAGCTGGGAAACAAATGAGAGCTGAATGAGCTGGAAGGTTTGGGAAGGAAGAGACACAGTCTCTCAACCTGGGCTCTCTGGAGGACAAGAGTGCTGCGTCCACTTCCGCAAAGGAATATAGGGATTTGGAGATACTTACCTTTGGGAAATACTCACCTTTGGATATATTTCGCCTGTGAAATACGGAGAGACATTTGAAGGACTTTTTTGCTGGGTTTGGCCACTAGCTGCAACGTGGACTACAGTAAGGCTGGGGAGAAGTTATCTGAGCGAGTGAGAATTAGTGATTTTGGATGGGAAGAAGAGACATCTGGAACTGTTAACCTTGAAAGAGCCACAAGAGAACAGAACTTTGTTATATTTTCGTAATTTAGACCTTTAATGAAAATCCTTTGTTTTGTTTGAACCCTCTCCCCAGTCTCCTTGCACTACTTGAGCAATCCCGCTGAAAGCTGTGTAGCCTCTCGTGACGTCACATGGGGTAGAGACTTTGTGGTGGGGTGCAGGTATAGAGACTGTGTGGTGGGGTAGAGACTGTGTGGTGGGGTGCAGGTACAGAGACTGTAGAGGGGTAGAGACTGTGGTGGGGTGCAGATATAGAGACCGTGGTAGAGGGAGAGACTGTGTAGAGTGGAGAGACTGTGTGGTGGGGGTGCAGATAGAGAGACTGTGGAGGGGTAGAGACTGTGAGAGGGGGGTAGAGACTGTGTGGTGGGGCAGATATAGAGATCTGTGTGGTGGGGTAGAGACTGGCGTGTGGGGTGGAGTGGTAGAGACTGTGTAGAGGGGGTAGAGACTGTGAGAGGGTAGGAGACTGTGTAGAGGGGCAGAGACTGTGTGGAGGGTAGAGACTGTGTGGAGGGGTAGAGACTGTGTGGTGGGGTAGAGACTAGTGGTGGGGTGCAGATATAGAGACATGGAGGGTAGAGACTGTGTGGTGGGGTGCAGATATAGAGACTGTGTAGAGTGGGGAGAGACTGTGTGGTGGGGTAGATACTGTGGTGGGTAGATACTGTGGTGGGTGCAGGGTATAGAGAATGTGTGGGGTAGAGACGTGTGGTGGGTGCAGGTACAGAGACTGTGTGGAGGGGTAGAGACGCGTGGTGGGGCAGATATAGAGACTGTGTAGAGGGTAGAGACTGTGTAGAGGGGAGAGACTGTGGGGTGGGGTGCAGGTAAGAGACTGTGCAGAGGGTAGAGACCGTGGTGGGGAAGCAGAGATAGAGAGTGTAGAGGGTGGAGACTGTGTGAGAGGCAGAGACTGTGGTGGGGGGAGGTGAGAGACGTGGGTAGAGGGAGAGACTGTGGAGGGGAGGGGGTGGGGTGCAGGTGAAGAGATTGAGAGGGAGAGATGTGAGGGGAGAGACTGTGTAGAGGGTGGAGACTGTGTGGTGGGGGGAGATTTAGAGAGTGGGGTGAGAGGGTAGAGACTGTGGTGGGGGTGCAGGCATAGAGATAGTGAGAGGGGTAGAGACTTGTTGGGGGGGTGAGAAGAGACTGTGTGGAGGGGTGAGAGTGGGGGAGATAAGACTGGGGAGGAGAGATGTGGTGGGGCAGGATAGAGACGTGTAGGAGGAGCAGAGACTGGGTGGTGGGGCAGGTTATAGAGACTGGGTGGAGGGTAGAGATGTGGTGGGGTGCAGGTATAGAGACTGTGTAGAGGGGGGGTAGATTGTGTGGTGGGTGCAGGTATAGAGACTGTGTAGAGGGGCAAAGACTGTGCAGAGGGGTAGAGACTGGGTGGAGGCGTAGAGACTGTGGATGGGGGCAGATAAGAGACTTGGTGGGGTAGAGACTGTGGTGGGGTGAGATAAGAGATGTGTGGTGGGGAGAGACGTGTGGTGGTGAGGTTAGAGACTGTGTGGAGGGGAGAGACTGTGTGGTGGGGAGGGTGAATGAAAGAAGGTAGAGACTGGAGGTGGCAGGGATGAGATGTAGAGGGGAGAGGACTGTGTGGGGGGCAGAATTGTGGGAGGGAGATCAAGACTGTGAGAGGGCAGAGACCGTGGTAAGGGTGAGTATAGAGACTGGGGGTGGGTAGAGACTGTGGTGGGGTGCAAAATAGAGATGTAGAGGGGTAGAGACTGGGGTGCAGGCAATGAGACTGTGAGAGGGCAGAGACTGAGTGGTGGGGTAGAGACCGTGTGTGAGGGGCAGATATAGAGACTGGGCAGAGGGCAGAGAGATAGGTGGGGGGGTAGATAAGAGACTGTGCAGAGGGGCAGAGACCGTGTAGAGGGGCACAGATCTGCAGGGTGGGGTGCAGAGATAGAGACTTGGGGAGAGACTGTGGAGATGGGCAGAGACCTGGTGCGAGGTTGAGGAGAGAGTGCAGAGGGGAGAGACTGGGTGGAGGGCAGAGACCTCTGTGGGGTGGGCAGAGAATCAGGAGAGGTAAGGGGTGGAGAGGATGGGGGAGAGATGTGTGGCGGCAGATATGAGAGACTGGGAGGGGGGGGGGAGAGATTGCAGTGGTGGGGCAGAGCAGAGAGGGTGGTAGAGATGTGTGGTGGGGCAGATAAGAGATTAGAGGGGAGAGACTGTGTGGTAGGTAGAGACTGTGTGGTGGGGTGGAGGTAGAGACTGTAGCAGAGGGGCAGAGACTGTGGGAGTGGAGAGATTGTGTGGTGGGAGATTTATAGAGAAGTGTAGAGGGGTAGAGAGTGTAGAGGGGAGAGACTGAGGTGGGGCAGATAGGTTAGAGGTAGAGACTGTGTGGTGTGGGTGCAGGAAGAGACTCGGTGGAGGGGCAGAGACCGTGCAGAGGGGCAGAGTGTGAGGCGGGGAAGATATAGAGAGCGTGTGGAGGGGCAGAGACTGTGTAGAGGGGCAGAGACTGTGGTGGGGGGGCAGAGGACTGCAAGGGGCAGATATAGAGATGTGTGGAGGTAGAGACGGTAAGGAGAGACTGTGGGTGGGGGGAGTATAGAGGATGGGTGAGGAGAGATCAGGGGTGGAGGGATGGAGATAAGAGACGAGTGGTGGGTAGAGACGCTGAGGTGGGGGGGCAGATAGGATCAGGTGGGGGGCAGAGACTGAGTGGTGGGGAGAACAGAGACTGTAGAGGGAGAGATGTGGGGGCTGATATAGAGAACGGGAGAGGGGTAGAGACTGTGTGGGTGGGGGTGATATAGAGACTGTGGAGAGGAGGGTAGAGATGTGTAGAGGGTAGAGGATGCATGGGGTGAAGATATAGAGACTGTGAGGGGGGAGAGACGGGTGGGGTGGGAGGGAAGAGTGGGTAGAGGGGTAGAGACGTGAGAGGGTAGAGACTGGAGGGGGGAGAGGGGTAGAGATTGTGTAATAGAGAACATGTGAGGGAGAGACTGTGTGGTGGAGGCAGAGACTTGTGGGGAACAATATAGAGACTGTGTGGAGGGGGAGAGATGAGGTGGGGAAGATAGACAGAGACTGCAGGAGAGGGGAGTAGAGACTGGAGTGAGGGGCAGATTTCCGCGGTGGGGCAGGATAGAGAAGGGTGTGGAGGGCAGAGAATGTGGTGGGGTGCAGGTGATAGAGACTGTGTGGGAGGGGAGAGACGTGGGAGAAAGAGAGTGTAGGTAGAGATAGAGAGCGGGGGGTGGGGGAGGAAGAGAGTGAGAGGGTAGAGATGTGGTGGGGTGCAGATATAGAGACGTGAGAGGGGCAGAGACCGTGAGAGGGGATAGGAGAGATGTGGTGGGTGGATATGTAGAGACTGTGTGTAGAGGGCAGAGACTAAGTAGGATGTGGTGGGAAGAGGAGGGAGAGGACGCAGGAGAGAGACGGAGGTAGAGATAGGGGAGGGGCAGAGAAAGGGGAGAGACTGTGGGGAGGCAGCATAGAGAGTGCAGAGGGGCAGAGATTGGGTGGGGTGCAGGTATAGAGATGGGAGGGGCAGAGACGGTGTGGGGTGCAGAATGTAGAGACGTAGAGGGAGAGAGATAGGTGGTGGGGCAGGAATAGAGATGGGGGGAGAGACTATGGGTGGGGGGAGGTATGAGATGTGGTAGAGGGGTAGAGATGTGGGGTGGGTGCAGAAGGTAGAGATGTGTAGAGGGGGTAGAGATTGTGTAGATGGGCAGAGACTGGGTGGGAGGCGAGAGAGGTGGGGAGTAGAGATGTGTGGAGGGGAGAGAAATGTAGAGGGTGTAGAGAGCAGATGGGTGGGGTAGAGACTGGGTGGCGGGGCAGATAATGAGATGTGGGGGTGAGAGGGGAGAGATGGGGCGGGGAAGAGACTGGTGGGGTGGGGGGAGATAGAGACGTGTGGGGGGGGAGAGACTTGGTGGGGGTGAGGTAAGAGGGAGAGAGGGTGGTGGGATAAGAAAGGAGAGAGTGGTGGGGGAAGGTGTAGAGGGCAGAGACTGTGTGGTGGGGTGCAGATATAGAGACCGGGTGGAGGGGCAGAGACTGCAGGGTGGGGGGGGGGGAGGGGTAGAGACTGCAGAGGGCAGGGTGAGACTGGGGAGGAGAGACTGGGAGGGGTAGAGATGTGGTGGAGAGACTGTGGTGGTGCAGATATAGAGATCTGTGTGGAGGGAGTAGAGACTGTGCATAGGTGGGGGAGATAAGAGACTGAGTGGTGGGTAGAGACTGTGGGAGATGGGGTGAGTGGTGGGGAGGTATAGAGATCATGTGGGGGGTAGAGACTGTGTGGTGGGTGCAGCATACAGAGACTGTGGGAGGGGCAGAGACTGGGTGTGGTGGGGGTGGAGGATAGAGACGTGTGCAGAGGGGCAGAGACTGCGAGAGGGGAGAGACTGGGTGGTGGGTGCAAGACAGAGACGGAGAGGCAGAGACTGGGGTGGGGCAGATGAAGACTGTGGAGGGGCAAATGCAGAGACTGTGAGAGTAGGATGAGGTGGGGGTGGAGGTGTCAGAGACTGTGCAGAGGGGAGAGACTGTGTGAGGGGCAGAGACCGTGTGGGGGGAGGTAGAGATGTGGAGGGCAGAGATGAGAGGGGGGAGATATAGAGACGGGAGAGGGCAGAGACGGGTGGGGTGAGAGACAGAGACGTGAGAGGGAGAGAGGGGGTGAGGTAGGAGACGGGAGAGGAGACTGTGGTGGGTGAGATATGAGATGGGAAGAGGATTGGTGGTGGGGTGCAGGTATAGAGACTGTGTAGAGTGGAGCAGAGACTGAGGGGGAGGATAGAGACTGGGGGGAGGGCAGAGACTGTGTGGTGGGGAAGGGCAGGATAGAGAGTGAGTGTAGGCAGAGACCGGGTGGGGGCAGTAAGAGATGAAGGGAGAGATGCAGAGTAGAGACTGGGTGGAGGAGAGAGAGGTGGAAGAGATGTGTGTGGGGGCAGAGACTCAAGTGGAGGGGGGCAAATATAGAGACTGTGTAGAGGGCAGAGGACTGTGGTGGGGTGCAGGTAGAACGGAGAGGGCAGAGACTGGGGTGGGGGAGATAGAGACTGTGTGGTGGGGAGAGACTGTGTGTGGGGAGGTATAGAGACTGGGTGAGGGGTAGAGATGTGGTGGGGTGCAGATAGAGAGACTGGGTAGAGGGGTAGAGACTGGGAGGTGGGGGTGCAGGTATAGAGACTGTGTAGAGGGGTAGAGACTAAGTGGGAGGGGCAGAGACCGTGGTGGGTGCAGAGGTTGATAGAGACTGGAGGAGGGCAGAGATTGGGGGTGGGTAATGATAGAGACTGGGTGGTGGGGTAGAGACTGTGGGTGGGGAATAAGAGAAGTAGAGGAGGAGAGACTGTGGGGGGTGAGGTAGGACTTGTAGAGGGGCAGAGACGTGAGGAGAGATGGTGGAGTGCAGATAAGGGAAAGGAGAGAGTGTGGTGGGGAGAAGAGAGACTGTGTAGAGGGGAGAGATGTGAGGACAGACTGTGGTGGGGTGCAGATATAGAGACTGTGTAGAGGGGTAGAGACTGTGTAGAGGGGTAGACTGGGTGGTGGGGTGCAGGTATAGAGACTGTGTAGAGGGGTAGAGACTGTGTGGAGGGGTAGAGACTGTGGTGGGGTGCAGATGTAGAGACTGTGTAGAGGGGTAGAGACTGTGGTGGGGTGCAGGAGGTAGAGACTGGGTGGTGGGGTAGAGACTGTGTGGTGGGTGCAAATAGTAGAGACTGTGTAGAGGGGTAGAGACGTGGTGGGGCAGGTATAGAGACTGTGTAGAGGGGTAGAGACTGTGTGGTGGGGGTAGAGACTGTGTGAGGGGCAGATAGAGACTGTGTAGAGGGGTAGAGACTGTGTGGTGGGGCAGATATAGAGACTGTGTAGAGGGTGCAGAGACTGTAGAGTACAGACTGTGTGGTGGGGTAGATATAGAGACTGTGTAGAGGGGGTAGAGACTGTGTAGAGGGTAGAGACTGTGTGGTGGGGTACAGATAGAGACTGTGGGAGGGTAGAGACGGGTGGCTGGGAGTGCAGGATAGAGACTGTGTATAGGGAGAGATGAGAGGGTAGAGACTGTGTGGAGGGTAGAGACAGTGGAGGGTGGAGGGGTAGAGACTGTGGAGGGGTAGAGACTGTGGTGGGGTGCAGTGTATAGAGACTGTGTAGAGGAGAGA
Organism: Coregonus clupeaformis; assembly: GCF_020615455.1. Lineage (NCBI taxonomy): Eukaryota > Metazoa > Chordata > Actinopteri > Salmoniformes > Salmonidae > Coregonus > Coregonus clupeaformis. The sequence goes on from NW_025533665.1 coordinate 400,309, forward strand.
GACTTGTGGTGGTGAGGTGCAAGAGATAGAGGGAAGAGACTGTGTGGAGGGGCAGGATAGAGACTGTGTAGAGGGAAGTGCAGGTAAAGACAGAGACTCGTGGAGGGGTAGAGACTTGTAGAGGGGTAGAGAGGGGGAGGGGAGAGAGACTGTGGTGGGGTGCAGGTATAGAGACTAGTGGGTGGGGTAGAGACTGTGGGGAGGGGGGAAAAGTAGAGACTGTGGTAGAGGGGTAGAGACTGTGGTGGGGTGCAGGTATAGAGAACTGTGTAGAGGTAGAGACTGGGTGGTGGGGTGCAGACTAGAGATGTGGTGGGGGGTGCAGAGACTAAAGTGGACTGGGGTGTAGGAAGTAGAGACGTGTGGAGGGTCAGAGACTGTGTGGTGGGGGTGCAGATATAGAGACTGTGTAGAGGGGTAGAGACTGGGAGGTGGGGTGCAGGTATAGAGACTGGGTAGAGGGTAGAGACCGTGTGAGGGGTAGAGAGTAGGGTGCAGATATAGAGACTGTATAGAGGGGTAGAGACTGTGGTGGGGTGCAGGTATAGAGACTGTGTGGTGGGGTAGAGACTGTGTGGTGGGGTGATAGAGACTGTGCAGGGGTAGAGACTGTGTGGGTGAAGGTAGAGACTGTGTAGTGGGGTAGAGACTGTGGGTGGGGTAGATGAGAGTAGAGACTGTGTAGAGGGGGTAGAGACTGTGTGGAGTGGTAGAGACTGTGGTGGGGTGCAGATAGAGACTGTGTAGAGGGGTAGAGACTGTGTAGAGGGGTCAGAGACTGTGTAGAGGGGCAGAATAGAGACTGTGTAGAGGGTAGAGACTGGGTGGTGGGGTGCAGGTATAGAGACTGTGTAGAAGTGTAGAGACGTGTGGAGGGGTAGAGACTGTGTGTGGGTGCAGGTAGAGACTGTGAGAGGGTGAGACTGGAGAGACTGTGTGGTGGGGTGCAGGTATAGAGACTGGGTGGTGGGGTAGAGACTGTGTGGTGGGTGCAAATATAGAGACTGTGTAGAGGGGTAGAGACTGTGGTGGGGTGCAGGTATAGAGACTGTGTAGAGGGGTAGAGACTGTGTGGTGGGGTAGAGACTGTGTGGAGGGTGCAGATATAGAGACTGTGTAGAGGGTAGAGACTGTGTGGTGGGGGTGCAGATAGAGACTGTGTAGAGGGTAGAGAGACTGTGTAGAGTTTACAGACTGTGGTGGGGGTGCCAGAATAGAGACTGTGTAGAGGGGTAGAGACTGTGTAGAGGGGTAGAGACTGTGTGGTGGGGTGCAGATATAGAGACTGTGTGGAGGGTAGAGACTGGGTGGTGTGGGGTGCAGGTATAGAGACTGTGTATAGGGGTAGAGACTGTAGAGTGGGTATGAGACTGTGTGGAGGGGTGGAGACTGTGTGGAGGGGGGTAGAGACTGTGTGGTGGGGGGCAGATATAGAGACTGTGTAGAGGGCTAGAGACTGTGGTGGTGGGGTGCAGGTATAGAGACTGTGTAGAGTGGTAGAGACTGTGTAGTGGGGTGCAGAGTATAGAGACTGTGTAGAGGGTAGAGACTGTGTAGAGAGGGGAACTGGGTGGTGGGGTGCAGGTATAGAGACTGTGAGGTGGTAGAGACTGGAGTAGAGACTGTGTAGTGGGGTAGAGACTGTGGTGGGGGTGCAGGTATAGAGACTAGTAGAGGGTAGAGACTGGGTGGGGGGTAGAGACTGTGTGGTAGGGGTGAGAGTATAGAGACTGGGTGGAGGGGAGAACTGTGTGGTGGGGTAGAGACTGTGTGGTGTGGAGTGGTAGAGACTGTGTAGAGGGGTAGAGACGTGTGGCGGGGTGCAGATATAGAGACTGGGTGAGGGGTAGAGACTGTGGTGGGTGGAGAATAGAGACTATGGAGGGGTAGAGACTGTGTGGTGGGTGCAGGTATAGAGACTGGTGGGGGGTAGAGACTGTGTGGTGGGGTGCAGATATAGAGACTGTGTAGAGGGGTAGAGACTGTGTGGTGGAGTGAGACTGTGAGAGGGGTAGAGTGGTAGAGACTGTGTAGAGGGTAGAGACTGTGGAGTAGTAGAGACTGTGGTGGGGTGCAGATATAGAGACTGTAGAGGGGTGGAGAGACTGTAGGGGTAGAGACTGTGGTGGGGTGCAGATATAGAGACTGTGTAGAGGGGTAGAGACTGTGGTGGGGTGCAGGTATAGAGACTGGGTGGAGGGGGGTAGAGACTGTGAGGGTAGAGACTGTGGGCGGGGTGCAGGTATAGAGACTGTGTGGAGGGTAGAGACTGTGTAGAGGGGTAGAGACTGTGTAGAGGGGTAGAGACTGGGTGGTGGGGTGCAGGTATAGAGACTGTGTAGAGTGGTAGAGACTGGAGGGGTAGAGACTGTGTGGTGGGGTAGAGACTGTGTGGTGGGGTGCAGATATAGAGACTGTGTAGAGGGGTAGAGACTGGGTGGAGGGGTAGAGACTGTGGTGGGGTGCAGGTATAGAGACTGGGTGGAGGGGTAGAGACTGTGTGGTGGGGTAGAGACTGTGTGGTGGGGTGGAGTGGTAGAGACTGTGTAGAGGGGTAGAGACTGTGTGGCGGGGTGCAGATATAGAGACTGGGTGGAGGGGTAGAGACTGTGTGGTGGGGTGCAGATATAGAGACTGTGTGGAGGGGTAGAGACTGTGTGGTGGGGTGCAGGTATAGAGACTGTGTGGTGGGGTAGAGACTGTGTGGTGGGGTGCAGATATAGAGACTGTGTAGAGGGGTAGAGACTGTGTGGTGGGGTAGAGACTGTGTGGTGGGGTGGAGTGGTAGAGACTGTGTAGAGGGGTAGAGACTGTGTGGAGTGGTAGAGACTGTGTGGTGGGGTGCAGATATAGAGACTGTGTAGAGGGGTAGAGACTGTGTAGAGGGGTAGAGACTGTGGTGGGGTGCAGATATAGAGACTGTGTAGAGGGGTAGAGACTGTGGTGGGGTGCAGGTATAGAGACTGGGTGGAGGGGTAGAGACTGTGTAGAGGGGTAGAGACTGTGTGGCGGGGTGCAGATATAGAGACTGTGTGGAGGGGTAGAGACTGTGTAGAGGGGTAGAGACTGTGTGGTGGGGTGCAGGTATAGAGACTGGGTGGTGGGGTAGAGACTGTGTGGTGGGGTGCAAATATAGAGACTGTATAGAGGGGTAGAGACTGTGGTGGGGTGCAGGTATAGAGACTGTGTAGAGGGGTAGAGACTGTGTGGTGGGGTAGAGACTGTGTGAGGGGTGCAGATATAGAGACTGTGTAGAGGGGTAGAGACTGTGGTGGGGTGCAGATAGAGACTGTGTAGAGGGGTAGAGACTGTGTAGAGGGGTACAGACTGTGTGGTGGGGTGCAGATATAGAGACTGTGTAGAGGGGTAGAGACTGTGTAGAGGGGTAGAGACTGTGTGGTGGGGTGCAGATATAGAGACTGTGTGGAGGGGTAGAGACTGGGTGGTGGGGTGCAGGTATAGAGACTGTGTATAGGGGTAGAGACTGTGTAGAGGGGTAGAGACTGTGTGGAGGGGTAGAGACTGTGTGGAGGGGTAGAGACTGTGTGGTGGGGTGCAGATATAGAGACTGTGTAGAGGGGTAGAGACTGTGTGGTGGGGTGCAGGTATAGAGACTGTGTAGAGGGGTAGAGACTGTGTGGTGGGGTGCAGGTATAGAGACTGTGTAGAGGGGTAGAGACTGTGTAGAGGGGTAGAGACTGGGTGGTGGGGTGCAGGTATAGAGACTGTGTAGAGTGGTAGAGACTGGAGGGGTAGAGACTGTGTGGTGGGGTAGAGACTGTGTGGTGGGGTGCAGATATAGAGACTGTGTAGAGGGGTAGAGACTGGGTGGAGGGGTAGAGACTGTGTGGTGGGGTGCAGGTATAGAGACTGGGTGGAGGGGTAGAGACTGTGTGGTGGGGTAGAGACTGTGTGGTGGGGTGGAGTGGTAGAGACTGTGTAGGAGGGGTAGAGACTGTGTGGTGGGGGCAGAATAGAGACTGGGTGGAGGGGTAGAGACTGTGTGGTGGGGTGCAGATATAGAGACTGTGTGGAGGGGTAGAGACTGTGGTGGGGTGCAGGTATAGAGACTGTGTGGTGGGGTAGAGACTGTGTGGTGGGGTGCAGATATAGAGACTGTGTAGAGGGGTAGAGACTGTGTGGTGGGGTAGAGACTGTGTGGTGGGGTGGAGTGGTAGAGACTGTGTAGAGGGGTAGAGACTGTGTGGAGTGGTAGAGACTGTGTGGTGGGGTGCAGATATAGAGACTGTGTAGAGGGGTAGAGACTGTGTAGAGGGGTAGAGACTGTGGTGGGGTGCAGATATAGAGACTGTGTAGAGGGGTAGAGACTGTGTGGTGGGGTGCAGGTATAGAGACTGGGTGGAGGGGTAGAGACTGTGTAGAGGGGTAGAGACTGTGTGGCGGGGTGCAGATATAGAGACTGTGTGGAGGGGTAGAGACTGTGTAGAGGGGTAGAGACTGTGTGGTGGGGTAGAGACTGTGTGGCGGGGTGCAGATATAGAGACTGTGTGGAGGGGTAGAGACTGTGTAGAGGGGTAGAGACTGTGTGGTGGGGGTGCAGGTATAGAGACTGGGTGGAGGGGTAGAGACTGTGTGGTGGGGTGCAGATATAGAGACTGTGTGGTGGGGTAGAGACTTTGTGGTGGGGTGCAGGTATAGAGACTGTGTGGTGGGGTAGAGACTGTGTGGTGGGGTGCAGGTATAGAGACTGTGTAGAGGGGTAGAGACTGTGGTGGGGTGCAGATATAGAGACCGTGTAGAGGGGTAGAGACTGTGTAGAGGGGTAGAGACTGTGTGGTGGGGTGCAGATATAGAGACTGTGTGGAGGGGTAGAGACTGTGTGGTGGGGTAGAGACTGTGTGGTTGGGTGGAGTGGTAGAGACTGTGTAGAGGGGTAGAGACTGTGTAGAGGGGTAGAGACTGTGTGGAGGGGTAGAGACTGTGTGGAGGGGTAGAGACTGTGTGGTGGGGTAGAGACTGTGTGGTGGGGTGCAGATATAGAGACTGTGTGGAGGGGTAGAGACTGTGTGGTGGGGTGCAGATATAGAGACTGTGTAGTGGGGTAGAGACTGTGTGGTGGGGTAGATACTGTGTGGTGGGGTAGATACTGTGTGGTGGGGTGCAGGTATAGAGAATGTGTGGTGGGGTAGAGACTGTGTGGTGGGGTGCAGGTATAGAGACTGTGTGGAGGGGTAGAGACTGTGTGGTGGGGTGCAGATATAGAGACTGTGTAGAGGGGTAGAGACTGTGTAGAGGGGTAGAGACTGTGTGGTGGGGTGCAGGTATAGAGACTGTGTAGAGGGGTAGAGACTGTGGTGGGGTGCAGATATAGAGACTGTGTAGAGGGGTAGAGACTGTGTAGAGGGGTAGAGACTGTGGTGGGGTGGAGGTGTAGAGACTGTGTAGAGGGGTAGAGACTGTGTGGAGGGGTAGAGACTGTGGTGGGGTGCAGGTATAGAGACTGTGTAGAGGGGTAGAGACTGTGTAGAGGGGTGGAGACTGTGTGGTGGGGTGCAGATTTAGAGACTGGGTAGAGGGGTAGAGACTGTGGTGGGGTGCAGGTATAGAGACTGTGTAGAGGGGTAGAGACTCTGTGGTGGGGTGCAGGTATAGAGACTGTGTGGAGGGGTAGAGACTGTGGTGGGGTGCAGATATAGAGACTGTGTGGAGGGGTAGAGACTGTGGTGGGGTGCAGGTATAGAGACTGTGTAGAGGAGTAGAGACTGGGTGGTGGGGTGCAGGTATAGAGACTGGGTGGAGGGTAGAGACTGTGTGGTGGGGTGCAGGTATAGAGACTGTGTAGAGGGGTAGAGACTGTGTGGTGGGGTGCAGGTATAGAGACTGTGTGGTGGGGTAGAGACTGTGGTGGGGTGCAGATATAGAGACTGTGTAGAGGGGTAGAGACTGTGGTGGGGTGCAGATATAGAGACTGTGTAGAGGGGTAGAGACTGTGTAGAGGGGTAGAGACTGTGGTGGGGTGCAGGTATAGAGACTGGGTGGAGGGGTAGAGACTGTGTGGTGGGGTGCAGATATAGAGACTGTGTAGAGGGGTAGAGACTGTGTGGTGGGGTGCAGGTATAGAGACTGTGTGGAGGGTAGAGACTGTGTGGTGGGGTGCAGATATAGAGACTGTGTGGAGGGGTAGAGACTGTGGTGGGGTGCAGATATAGAGACTGTGTAGAGGGGTAGAGACTGTGTGGTGGGGTGCAGATATAGAGACTGTGTAGAGGGGTAGAGACTGTGTGGTGGGGTAGAGACTGTGTGGTGGGGTGCAGATATAGAGACTGGGTGGAGGGGTAGAGACTGGGTGGAGGGGTGCAGATATAGAGACTGTGTGGTGGGGTAGAGACTGTGTAGAGGGGTAGAGACTGTGTAGAGGGGTAGAGACTCTGTGGTGGGGTAGAGACTGTGTGGTGGGGTGCAGATATAGAGACTGTGTAGAGGGGTAGAGACTGTGTGGTGGGGGTAGAGACTGTGTGGTGGGGTGGAGTGGTAGAGACTGTGTAGAGGGGTAGAGACTGTGTGGAGTGGTAGAGACTGTGTGGTGGGGTGCAGATATAGAGACTGTAGAGGGGTAGAGACTGTAGAGGGGTAGAGACTGTGGTGGGGGTGCAGATATAGAGACTGTGTAGAGGGGTAGAGACTGTGTGGTGGGGTGCAGGTATAGAGACTGGGTGGAGGGGTAGAGACTGTGTAGAGGGGTAGAGACTGTGTGGCGGGGTGCAGATATAGAGACTGTGTGGAGGGGTAGAGACTGTGTAGAGGGGTAGAGACTGTGTGGTGGGGTAGAGACTGTGTGGCGGGGTGCAGATATAGAGACTGTGTGGAGGGGTAGAGACTGTGTAGAGGGGTAGAGACTGTGTGGTGGGGTGCAGGTATAGAGACTGGGTGGAGGGGTAGAGACTGTGTGGTGGGGTGCAGATATAGAGACTGTGTGGTGGGGTAGAGACTTTGTGGTGGGGTGCAGGTATAGAGACTGTGTAGAGGGGTAGAGACTGTGGTGGGGTGCAGATATAGAGACCGTGTAGAGGGGTAGAGACTGTGGTGGGGTAGAGACTGTGTAGAGGGGTAGAGACTGTGTGGTGGGGTGCAGATATAGAGACTGTGTGGATGGGTAGAGACTGTGTGGTGGGGTAGAGACTGTGTGGTTGGGTGGAGTGGTAGAGACTGTGTAGAGGGGTAGAGACTGTGTAGAGGGGTAGAGACTGTGTGGTGGGGTAGAGACTGTGTGGTGGGGTGCAGATATAGAGACTATGTGGAGGGGTAGAGACTGTGTGGTGGGGTGCAGATATAGAGACTGTGTAGTGGGGTAGAGACTGTGTGGTGGGGTAGATACTGTGTGGTGGGGTAGATACTGTGTGGTGGGGTGCAGGTATAGAGAATGTGTGGTGGGGTAGAGACTGTGTGGTGGGGTGCAGGTATAGAGACTGTGTGGAGGGGTAGAGACTGTGTGGTGGGGTGCAGTTATAGAGACTGTGTAGAGGGGTAGAGACTGTGTAGAGGGGTAGAGACTGTGTGGTGGGGTGCAGGTATAGAGACTGTGTAGAGGGGTAGAGACTGTGGTGGGGTGCAGATATAGAGACTGTGTAGAGGGGTAGAGACTGTGTAGAGGGGTAGAGACTGTGGTGGGGTGGAGGTGTAGAGACTGTGTAGAGGGGTAGAGACTGTGTGGAGGGGTAGAGAATGTGGTGGGGTGCAGGTATAGAGACTGTGTAGAGGGGTAGAGACTGTGTAGAGGGGTAGAGACTGTGTGGTGGGGTGCAGATTTAGAGACTGGGTAGAGGGGTAGAGACTGTGGTGGGGTGCAGGTATAGAGACTGTGTAGAGGGGTAGAGACTCTGTGGTGGGGTGCAGGTATAGAGACTGTGTGGAGGGGTAGAGACCGTGGTGGGGTGCAGATATAGAGACTGTGTGGAGGGGTAGAGACTGTGGTGGGGTGCAGGTATAGAGACTGTGTAGAGGGGTAGAGACTGTGTGGTGGGGTGCAGGTATAGAGACTGTGTGGAGGGTAGAGACTGTGTGGTGGGGTGCAGATATAGAGACTGTGTGGAGGGGTAGAGACTGTGGTGGGGTGCAGATATAGAGACTGTGTAGAGGGTAGAGACTGTGTGGTGGGGTGCAGTATAGAGACTGTGTAGAGGGGTAGAGACTGTGTGGTGGGGTAGAGACTGTGTGGTGGGGTGCAGATATAGAGACTGGGTGGAGGGGTAGAGACTGGGTGGAGGGGTGCAGATATAGAGACTGTGTAGAGGGGTAGAGACTGTGTAGAGGGGTAGAGACTGTGTGGTGGGGTAGAGACTGTATGGTGGGGTAGAGACTGTTGTGGGGTGCAGGTATAGAGACTGTGTAGAGGGGTAGAGACTGGGTGGTGGGGTAGAGACTGTGTGGTGGGGTGCAGGTATAGAGACTGTGTAGAGGGGTAGAGACTGTGTGGTGGGGTAGAGACTGTGGGTTGCAGATATAGCGACTGTGTAGAGGGGTAGAGACTGTGTGGTGGGGTGCAGATATAGAGACTGTGTAGAGGGGTAGAGACTGTGTAGAGGGGTAGAGACTGTGTGGTGGGGTGCAGGTATAGAGACTTTGTATAGGGGTAGAGACTGTGTAGATGGGTAGAGACTGTGGTGGGGTGCAGGTGTAGAGACTGTGTAGAGGGGTAGAGACTGTGTGGTGGGGTGCAGATATAGAGACTGTGTGGTGGGGTGCAGGTATAGAGACTGTGTAGAGGGGTAGAGACTGTGTTGGGGTGCAGATATAGAGACTGTGTAGTGGGGTAGAGACTGTGGTGGGGTGCAGGTATAGAGACTGTGTAGAGGGGTAGAGACTGTGTGGTGGGGTGCAGGTATAGAGACTGTGTGGAGGGGTAGAGACTGTGTAGTGGGGTAGAGACTGTGGTGGGGTGCATGTATAGAGACTGTGTGGAGGGGTAGAGACTGTGGTGGGGTGCAGGTATAGAGACTTTGTATAGGGGTAGAGACTGTGTAGATGGGTAGAGACTGTGGTGGGGTGCAGGTATAGAGACTGTGTAGAGGGGTAGAGACTGTGGTGGGGTGCAGGTATAGAGACTGGGTGGTGGGGTGCAGGTATAGAGACTGTGTAGAGGGGTAGAGACTGGGTGGTGGGGTGCAGGTATAGAGACTGGGTGGTGGGGTGCAGGTATAGAGACTGTGTAGAGGGGTAGAGACTGTGTAGAGGGGTAGAGACTGTGTAGAGGGGTAGAGACTGTGTGGTGGGTGCAGGAGAGACTGTGTAGAGGGGTAGAGACTGTGTAGAGGGGTAGAGACTGTGTAGAGGGGTAGAGACTGTGTAGAGGGGTAGAGACTGTGTGGTGGGGTGCAGGTATAGAGACTGTGTAGAGGGGTAGAGACTGTGGTAGAGTGTAGAGACTGTGTGGAGGGGTAGAGACTGTGTGGTGGGGGTAGAGACTAGGGGGTGGAGACTGGGTAGAGGGGTAGAGACTGTGGGGTGGGAGACTGGGGTGAGGGGTAGAGACTGGGCGTGGAGACTGGGATAGAGGGGTAGAGACTTGGGGGTGGAGACTGGGATAGAGGGTAGCGACTTGGGGGTGGAGACTGGGATAGAGGGGTAGAGACTGGGGGTGGAGACTGGGATAGAGGGGTAGCGACTGGGGGTGGAGACTGGGGGTGAGGGGTAGCGAGACTGGGGGTGGAGACTGGGATAGAGGGGTAGAGACTGGTGGTGGAGACTGGGGATGAGGGTAGAGACTGGGCGTGGAGACTGGGATAGAGGGGTAGCGACTGGGGTGGAGACTGGATAGAGGGGTAGCGACTGGGGGTGGAGACTGGGATAGAGGGGTAGAGACTGGGGTGGAGACTGGGATAGAGGGGTAGCGACTGGGGGTGGAGACTGGGATAGAGGGGGTAGCGACTGGGGTGGAGACTGGGATAGAGGGGTAGCGACTGGGGGTGGAGACTGGAATAGAGGGGTAGCGACTGGGGGTGGAGACTGGAATAGAGGGGTAGCGACTGGGGGTGGAGACTGGGATAGAGGGGTAGAGACTGGGGGTGGAGACTGTGGTGGGCTGGAAGGGTGGAGACTGGGTAAGGGGGTACAGACTGGGTAAGGGGTACAGACTAGGTAAAGGGGTTGTCTTATTGTGTTTAAACAGATGAACAAATTGTTGTTGATTAGTTGTCTGCTAAAGTATCAGATGAATGATTCACTATGTTAATGTGTGTGTGTAGTCGGGGTCGTTCCGTAGCTACCTGGTGCAGGAGGACCTGGTCGTGACGGAGCGTGTTGATGATGTCACAGAGATGGGCTTCTATATCCGGCGGCTGTGTGAGGGGAAGGACACCTATAGGATGCAGCGCCGCAGTGACCTCACAGGTGGGTTTGTGTGTGTTACAAGTGTGTGTGTGTGTGTGTGTTGAAAGCGTGTGTGTTACTGTGTGTGTGTATGTGTGTGTGTGTTGAAAGCGTGTGTGTTACTGTGTGTGTGTCTGTGTGTGTTATAGGGTTGACCCCGACAAAAAAAAAATATTGATCGACCGAGAGTCGTCTGTTCTATCCTGTGTGTTTTAATCAACTACAGTATAGACTCATCCTGTGTTTTAATCAACTACAGTATAGACTCATCCTGTGTGTTGTAATCAACTACAGTATACAGTATAGACTCATCATGTGTTTTAATCAACTACAGTATAGGCTCATCATATGTGTGTTAATTTAATCAACAACAATATACAGTATAGACACATCCTGTGTGTTTTAATTTAATCAATTACAGTATACAGTATAGACACATCCTGTGTGTTTTAATCAACTACAGTATAGACTCACCCTGTGTTTTAATCAACTACAGTATAGACTCATCCTGTGTGTTTTAATCAACTACAGTATACACACATCCTGTGTGTTTTAATCAACTACAGTATAGACTCATCCTGTGTGTTTTAATCAACTACAGTATAGACTCATCCTGTGTGTTTTAATCAACTACAGTATAGACACATCCTGTGTGTTTTAATCAACTACAGTATAGACTCATCCTGTGTGTTTTAATTTAATCAATTACAGTATACAGTATAGACTCATCCTGTGTGTTTTAATCAACTACAGTATAGACTCATCCTGTGTGTTTTAATCAACTACAGTATAGACTCATCCTGTGTGTTTTAATCAACTACAGTATAGACTCATCCTGTGTGTTTTAATCCACCACAGTATAGACTCATCCTGTGTGTTTCAATCCACCACAGTATAGACTCATCCTGTGTGTTTTAATCAACTACAGTATAGACTCATCCTGTGTGTTTTAATCAACTACAGTATAGACTCATACTGTGTGTTTTAATCAACTACAGTATAGACTCATCCTGTGTGTTTTAATCCACCCCAGTATAGACTCATCCTGTGTGTTTTAATCAACCACAGTATAGACTCATCCTGTGTGTTTTAATCAACTACAGTATAGACTCATCCTGTGTGTTTTAATCAACCACAGTATAGACGCATCCTGTGTGTTTTAATCAACTACAGTATAGACTCATCCTGTGTGTTTTAATCAACCACAGTATAGACGCATCCTGTGTGTTTTAATCAACTACAGTATAGACTCATCCTGTGTGTTTTAATCAACTACAGTATAGACTCATCCTGTGTGTTTTAATCAACTACAGTATAGACTCATCCTGTGTGTTTTAATCAACTACAGTATAGACTCATCCTGTGTGTTTTAATCAACCACAGTATAGACTCATCCTGTGTGTTTTAATCAAATCAACTATTTCACTGAGCTGGTCTGATGCTTTCAGGGCACTGTTTGATTAAATAATTAAGACACACAAATGACTAGAGGCAGTCCAACCGCAATTGATTTGATTGGGCCAGGCCGGGCTCAGACTTGCTGCACTGTGAAAAAAATCAATATGACAGCGAGTGACTGACTAGCACCCTTTTTCTCTATCTCCTCCCTGCTGCAGCGACCGCCACAACATTTTTTAGTGATCCAATTGACATTTTAGTCATTTAGCAGACGCTCTTATCCAGAGCGACTTACAATACATTTTTCATACTGGCCCCCCCAACAGTAACACATAACATCAACAGTAACACAGAACATCAACAGTAACACAGAACATCAACAGTAACACAGAACATCAACAGTAACACAGAACATCAACAGTAACACAGAACATCAACAGTAACACAGAACATCAACAGTAACACAGAACATCAACAGTAACACAGAACATCAACAGTAACACAGAACATCAACATAACCACATAACATCAACAGTAACACAGAACATCAACATAACATCAACATATCAACATAACCACAGAACATCAACAGTAACACATAACATCAACAGTAACACAGAACATCAACAGTAAAACAGAACATCAACATAACCACAGAACATCAACATATCAACATAACCACAGAACATCAACAGTAACACATAACATCAACATAACCACAGAACATCAACAGTAAAACAGAACATCAACATAACCACAGAACATCAACATATCAACATAACCACAGAACATCAACATAACCACAGAACATCAACAGTAACACATAACATCAACAGTAACACAGAACAGTAACACAGAACATCAACATAACCACAGAACATCAACAGTAACACATAACATCAACAGTAACACATAACATCAACAGTAACACAGAACAGTAACACAGAACATCAACATAACCACAGAACATCAACAGTAACACAGAACATCAACAGTAACACATAACATCAACATAACCACAGAACATCAACATAACCACAGAACATCAACAGTAACACATAACATCAACAGTAACACAGAACATCAACATAACCACAGAACATCAACAGTAACACAGAACATCAACAGTAACACAGAACATCAACAGTAACACAGAACATCAACATAACCACAGAACATCAACAGTAACACATAACATCAACATAACCACAGAACATCAACAGTAACACAGAACATCAACAGTAACACATAACATCAACAGTAACACAGAACATCAACAGTAACACAGAACATCAACAGTAACACAGAACAGTAACACAGAACATCAACAGTAACACAGAACAGTAACACAGAACATCAACAGTAACACAGAACAGTAACACAGAACATCAACAGTAACACAGAACATCAACAGTAACACAGAACAGTAACACAGAACATCAACAGTAACACAGAACATCAACAGTAACACAGAACATCAACATAACCACAGAACATCAACATAACCACAGAACATCAACAGTAACCCAGAACATCAACAGTAACACATAACATCAACAGTAACACATAACATCAACAGTAACACATAACATCAACAGTAACACAGAACATCAACAGTAACGCAGAACATCAACAGTAACACAGAACATCAACAGTAACACAGAACATCAACAACCACAGAACATCAACAGTAACACATAACATCAACAGTAACACAGAACATCAACAGTAACACAGAACATCAACAGTAACACATAACATCAACAGTAACACAGAACATCAACATAACCACAGAACATCAACAGTAACACAGAACATCAACAGTAACACAGAACATCAACAGTAACACAGAACATCAACAGTAACACAGAACATCAACAACCACAGAACATCAACAGTAACACATAACATCAACATAACCACAGAACATCAACAGTAACACAGAACATCAACATAACCACATAACATCAACAGTAACACAGAACATCAACATAACATCAACATATCAACATAACCACAGAACATCAACATAACCACAGAACATCAACAGTAACACATAACATCAACAGTAACACAGAACATCAACAGTAACACATAACATCAACATAACCACAGAACATCAACAGTAAAACAGAACATCAACATAACCACAGAACATCAACATATCAACATAACCACAGAACATCAACATAACCACAGAACATCAACAGTAACACATAACATCAACAGTAACACATAACATCAACATAACCACAGAACATCAACAGTAACACAGAACATCACAGTAACACATAACATCAACATAACCACAGAACATCAACATAACCACAGAACATCAACAGTAACACATAACATCAACAGTAACACAGAACATCAACATAACCACAGAACATCAACAGTAACACAGAACATCAACAGTAACACAGAACATCAACATAACCACAGAACATCAACAGTAACACAGAACATCAACATAACCACAGAACATCAACAGTAACACAGAACATCAACAGTAACACAGAACATCAACATAACCACAGAACATCAACAGTAACACATAACATCAACATAACCACAGAACATCAACATAACCACAGAACATCAACAGTAACACAGAACATCAACAGTAACACAGAACATCAACAGTAACACAGAACATCAACAGTAACACAGAACATCAACAGTAACACAGAACATCAACAGTAACACAGAACAGTAACACAGAACAGTAACACAGAACAGTAACACAGAACATCAACAGTAACACAGAACATCAACAGTAACACAGAACAGTAACACATAACATCAACAGTAACACAGAACAGTAACACAGAACATCAACAGTAACACAGAACATCAACAGTAACACAGAACATCAACAGTAACACAGAACATCAACAGTGTTTATCGCGCTGTCCGTGTTGCTGAAGCTGCAACATAATTACAGCCATTTCTGACTGAAAAGTTATGTTACCGAAATCCCTCATTTGTTTAGAAAAAACATTCCCTATTCCCTCAACCATTGCTTTCTTTACGTGAAACATGTATGCATCACATGCACGTGACCGATAGGGCCTGACCTATAGCATATCATAACCACATCAATAAATATTCAGTGGCAGGGACTGGGAGACTAGTCAGGATCAAGGGAAAGATGAACGGAGCAAAGTACAGAGAGATCCTTGATGATTAAGTCTCCCGAGTGGCGCAGTGGTCTAAGGCACTGCATCGCAGTGCTAGCTGTGCCACTAGAGATCCTGGTTCGAATCCAGGCTCTGTCGTAGCTGGCCGTGACCGGGAGACCCATGGGGCGGCGCACAATTGGCCCAGCGTCGTCCAGGGTAGGGGAGGGAATGGCCGGCAGGGATGCATCTCAGTTGGTAGACCAATGCCAGGGTTGTGGGTTCGATTCCCACGGGGGGCCAGTATGAAAAAAATAAAAAATAATGCACTCACTAACTGTAAGTCGCTCTGGAGAAGAGCGTCTGCTAAATGACTAAAATGTAAGTTGGGTTTCCTCTCTCCTCACTTTTCTTAGACAATAAGGGCTGTTTTCCCGTCTCTTTCTGCATTGTTCTCAACACCAATATGCTGGTTAACTTTGCTATTATGCACATAGCAACATGGTCTAGGAAAAGGCGCCAATTAGACAGCGCACTGATGTTTCAGAACCACAGACAGCGACCGCTATCAAACCTGGAGAAAGCGCATTTGTTATAAAATAATATTATTTGTATTAGTGTTGCACCATTGTCCTTAACCATGTACAATTTCAGTAGCAGATGTCTTAGTGATGGACTGTGCCATCCCCACGGCCTCCACAATGGATCAGTCCACTCAGACAGGCTCCAATCAGACAGGTGTCTTGTACACCATGAACATGTATTTTTGTTTGCTACTGCTCGACTAAAGAAATCTGGGTCGACCAACAGTCTATCGACCAACAGCCCATCGACCTAACAATTGACCAGTCGACTAATTGGGGTCAGCCATAGATTAACTACACATCCCTAACCTGTGTGTGTATAGATTGTTGTTGTACTTGGACCTGTTCTTGTTGGTCTAATCTCTCTCTCTCTTTTCTCTCGCCCTCTCTCCCTCGCTATTCTCTCTCTCTCTCTCTCTCTCTCTCTCTCTCTCTCTCTCTCTCTCTCTCTCTCTCTCTGTCTCTCTGTCTCTCTGTCTCTCTGTCTCTCTGTCTCTCTGTCTCTCTGTCTCTCTGTCTCTCTGTCTCTCTGTCTCTGTCTCTGTCTCTGTCTCTGTCTCTGTCTCTGTCTCTGTCTCTGTCTCTCTCTCTGTCTCTCTCTCTGTCTCTCTCTCTGTCTCTCTCTGTCTCTCTCTGTCTCTCTCTCTGTCTCTCTCTGTCTCTCTCTGTCTCTCTCTGTCTCTCTCTGTCTCTCTCTCTCTCTCTCTCTCTCTGTCTCTCTCTGTCTCTCTGTCTCTCTCTGTCTCTCTCTGTCTCTCTCTGTCTCTCTCTGTCTCTCTGTCTCTCTCTGTCTCTCTCTCTCACTCTCTGTCTCTCTCTCTCACTCTCTCACTCTCTCTCTCTCTCTCTGTCTCTCTCTCTCTCTCTCTCTCTCTCTCTCTGTCTCTCTCTCTCACTCTCACTCTCTCCCTCTCTCTCTCTCATTCTCTCTCTCTCTCTCTCTCTCTCTCGCTCTCTGTCTCTCTCTCTAGGAGGAGGGATTCATAAGCGTTCGGTAGAGGAGTGTTTCACCATCCGTCACTTTGAGAACACCTTCGTCACCGAGACCAAGATCTGCAAGGCCTAATGGGAGAACACCCAAACACATTGAGTGAGGCATAGAGGGAGAGTGAGGCATAGAGGGAGAGTGAGGCATAGAGGGAGAGTGAGGCATAGAGGGAGAGTGAGGCATAGAGGGAGAGTGAGGCATAGAGGGAGAGTGAGGCATAGAAGGAGAGTGAGGCATAGAGGGAGAGTGAGGCATAGAGGGAGAGTGAGGCATAGAGGGAGAGTGAGGGATAGAGGGAGAGAGAGGGATAGAGATATAAGGAGGGAGTGAATGTGGTAGTAGAGAGAATTTTATATGAAACCCTAAATGTAATGTTTCCCTGCTTCATCCCACTGAAGACTTCCAATGATCTGTTTTGTTTCTATGATTATAGTGTTAACCCCTCCACTATGTCACCATTAACCTTTACCCTCTGACCCCAGTCTACAGAACCCATCCTCAGCTAGTCCATAACCTGGTTGTGCTAGCTGTCCTCGTCTGGCCTGCTGACTGTTAGGCTGCATTCACACAGGCAGACCAATTCTGATCTATTTTCACTAATTGGTATTTTGACCAATCAGATCAGCTCTGAAAAAGATCTGATGTGATTTGTTAAAAGACAAATTAGTGGAAAAAATATCAGAATTGGGCTGCTTGTGTGAACACAGCCTTAGAGGTCTGACACTGTTTCTCCTTTTCCTGATGACACCTAGTGGTTACCATGGATACCACAACATGTCTGACCCATGTCCAGTATGTTACCCTGCTGTAGGGTCGCTAACCTCTGACCTAGAGCCGGCCAGCCCTAACCACAAGCCTGAAACCCTGAGACCTAGAGGTCAACCCTACAGACCCAACCCTAACCCCTAACAGACCCAACCCTAACCCCTACAGGTTTTAGTATCCAAAGTAAAAGTAAATGCTCTACATCAAGTTCCTTAATCAAAGCAGACAGCATGATGTTCTTGTATTTTAAACGTACAGATAGCCAGGGGCACACACCGACACTCAGACATCATTTACAAAGAAAGCATTTGTGTTTAGTGAGTCCGCCAGATCAGAGGCAGTAGGGCATGTTCTCTTGATACGTGCGTGAATAGGACCATTTCCCTGTCCTGCTAAGCATTAGAAATTCAACGAGTACTTTTGGGTCTCAGGGAAAATGTAAGGAGTAAAAAGTACATTATTTTCTTTAGGAATGTAGTGGATTAAAAGTAAAAGTTGTAAAGAAATATAAATAGTAAAGTACAGATACCCCCCCAAAACTATTTAAGTACTTCAAAGTATTTTTACTTAGTTCCTTTACACCTCTGGATTAAAGCCTGTGCCTGTGTCTGTGCCTGTGTAGTTCCTTTACACCTCTGTGCACGTGCCTGTGTCTGTGTTTTACAGAACACAAGCACTTGAAAATGCTGGGTTGATGTTTTTCAGAAATATTAGAATGTTAGACTTTGTGTTGAATAAAATTCACCTTCTGTTTGTTGTCCAATAAAGATCCATGTCTTTACCTATGGGTAACCTTTACATAAATGGTATAATTTAGTGATGTATGGTTTGAGGAAGGGATGAACACATGACACAGTGTTGTCCGTCTGATGTTGTTGTTGACTGGTGATGTGTGTGATAAGTTTGGGTTGGGTTAACAAAATAAATGTACACACACATGTTATTCAATCATTGCAAGCGCTGCAAATCCCTCCTCTCCCATCTCCTCATTAGTTTTTAGGAGCATATACCCACGTGGGTGATTGAAAGATGAACTGAGGTCCACACTCCAGTCCAGTTGGTGATGCACCATAAAGTTGCTGCCAACCGCCATATAAAGTCAGAAGAAGAAGAAGACTGAAGGAGGAGAGATTATTAGAAACTAACTATGTTTACCCTTTTGTCTGTGGATTCATTGTCGGAGTAGAGGACCTTGTGCATTTCAGGTAAAATAACAACCCAATGTTTAATGCTTTTCGACCTGTCCCCAAATTAATATAGTTGGTTCAGAGTTTTTTTGAAATTTCAACCTTAGTGACCTGATCGCGTCTAGTGTGGGTGTACAAAATCAACATGGCGCAACATTCCCTCTAAACTGTAAGGGCGCGCAGCTCAGACTGCTGCGCAGAAGAAATATAAACCCGCGAATGTCAGTGTGTGTGAGTGTTTAGAGTCCTGTTAGTGTCCATAGAGACAGTGCAAAAATTAAAACAAAATACAAGGGTCAAGTCAGATAGTCTGTGTAGCCGTTCTGTTAGCTATTTAGAGTCTTATGACTTGGGGATAGAAGCTGTTCAGGAGCCTGCTGGTGTCAGACTTGGCTCTCTGGTACCGCTTTACCGTGTGGTAGCAGAGAGAACAGTCTATATCTTGGGTGGCTGGAGTCTTTATCGATTTTCCGGGCCTTCCTTACTCCGCCTGATGTCCTGGATGTCAGGGAGCTTGGCCCAGCTGTCTGCACCACCCTCTGTAGCGCCATGCGATCGAGGGGTGGTGCTATTGCCATACCAAGCAGTGATACAGACAGTCAAGATGCTCTCAATGGTGCAGCTTTAAAACCTTTTGAGGATCTGGGGACCCATGCCAAATCTTTTCAGTGTCCTGAGGGGGAAAAGGTGTTGTCGTGCCCTCTTGAGGGCCCATGACAAGCCTTTTCAACTTTGTGACTGTGCACGAGTGATTTGGACACGAGGAACTTGAAGCTCTCGACCCCCCCCAAAGCCATGTAATATGATTCCACCTTATTCCTATAATGTCCTTTTGCTTGTTTGATGATTCTGCGGAGGCCGTAGCCACAGGGTTGTCTGCGATGGCCCTGTGTGCGGTAGCCCTATCCTTTGGTTTAGTGCCAACCTCAATGTTAATCCAGGTCTTTTGATTGGGGAAGCAGCAAACCTTCACTGTGGGGACAACATCGCTGATGCATTTCTTTATGAAGCCGGTGACGGAGGTGGTTAGGTCGTCAACATTATCATGATGTTCTGAATCCAGATGTATCTTTTAGACATACAGTGCATTCGGAAAGAATTCAGACCCCTTGACTTTTTCCACATTTTGTTAGGTTACAGCCTTATTCTAAAATTGATTAAATAGTTTTTTCCTCATCAATCTACACACAATATCCCATAATGACAAAGCATTTTAGAAATGTTAGTGTCCTGATCGCGTCTAGTGTGGGTGTACAAAATCAACATGGCGCAACATTCCCTCTAAACTGTGAGGGCGGGCAGCTCCCCTCAGACTGCTGCGCAGAGAAGCATGAAATTGAACTTCACTCAACAGTTTTCCCCTTTAGTTAACACTATCAACGTTTCGCTCTACTGTGGGAATTGTGATCGAATCAACCCAACATTAACCACTTTAAATTGTAACATACCGAAGCGAAACCAACTGATTTAGTATGCAAAACTAACTGCAAGATGTTTTCCTGGAGGCAGAGCGCATTGGAGAATGACGATTCAGGCCGTACACGGACTGGTGCAGCATAACCAATCAGAGCTGCAGTAGGTCTATATGCAAATAGCCAATGCCAAATATGGTTCTGTGCTATTTGGACTTGTTTAGGGTACAGGATGAAGGCCATTTGGACTTGTTTAGGCTACAGGATGAAGGCCATTTGGACTTGTTTAGGCTACAGGATGAAGGCCATTTGGACTTGTTTAGGGTACAGGATGAAGGCCATTTGGACTTGTTTAGGGTACAGGATGAAGGCCATTTGGACTTGTTTAGGCTACAGGATGAAGGCCATTTGGACTTGTTTAGGGTACAGGATGAGGGGTCAGTAGATGCGCTTGTTTTGAGATCAAAGTGGAAGCTGCATGTAGCCACCTGTGCACATTTGTTCATATCCTTTGCTAGTTAGCGAGTTATTAGCCCCGTTATAGATCATTTAGTTCATATCCTTTGCTAGTTAGTGAGTTATTAGCCCAGTTATAGCTAATTTCTAGTCAACAATTGGGGAGTGATTGCTTTCAACAAGAGCACAACATGTGCATTCCTAGCCGTCTTCTATAAACCAGTCAGGTAAAAAGCTTTTTAATGTGTTAAAGGGGCAGTGTTGTATTTTGAGACTGTCTTGAATAAGCTAAGTAGCCAATAGGCAGAGCGTAGCATCATTTGTCTCATTGTCTGTAATAATGGTATGGGGATAATAATGCATTTTATTTTGTAAAGTGGTATATTGCATCAACCACAACATTTTCAGTCCCCTCCTTGTCGGAAGGACAAGTGGATAAACAGGTTAATTATATTTATTTATTACTTTACAAAGATCGGAGCAGAGCATGATCTTCAGAATTCACTTTTTTTCTGTTGACACAGTGAAGGAATTCCCACTGAAATCAGTTTTCAGCACTGTACATATTAACTTGGACTGTAAGTCACTTTGGATAAAAGCGTCTGCTAAATGGCACATTGTATATTGTATTGTATTGTAATGTCAAGCCTGGCCTGTTTATTTTCTTCTCAAAAGTCTCATGGAATGTAGGCCTACACTGAACACCACACATTGGCTGCTACTGTAGGCTGAACGATAGAACAGCTATTTCCATGTTAAAATGTTAAAATGTTATGGGATGCGTTTTTCTCCATTGTTTTTGATGGTAGGCCACTCTGGTTGGCCTACATTATGATCAAATAAAACATTAAAATGGTAACTGAAAGCGGTTACAGCCTCAGTGTTCACAGTAAACGCACGCCGGAAGTTGCACAGAATCTTCACAACGTTCAAGTTTGAGCTCAGCAGACCTGAAATTTGCTCAGTGCTGAAAACATTACAGGGAACCAGTGGAGGCTGCTGAGGGGAGGACGGTTCATAATAATGATAAATTACAGTGTGGTCCTCTGTAGCTCAGCTGGTAGAGCACGGCGCTTGTAACGCCAAGGTAGTGGGCTCGATCCCCGGGACCACCCATACACAAAAATGTATGCACACATGACTGTAAGTCGCTTTGGATAAAAGCGTCTGCTAAATGGCATTATCAGAAACCATGTGTTTGATGTATTTGATACCATTCCACCTATTGCGCTCCAGCCATTACCACGAGCCCGTCCTCCCCAATTAAGGTGTCACCAACCTCCTGTGCAGGGAACATTGTTAGTGAAAAATGTTTGTCTGTATCTTACATTTACATTTACGTCATTTAGCAGACGCTCTTATCCAGAGCGACTTACATTATTATTATTTTTCATACCCCCTGTGGGAATCGAACCCACAACCCTGGCGTTGCAAACGCCATGCTCTATCAACTGAGCTACATCCCTGCCGGCCATTCCCTCCCCTACCCTGGACGACGCTGGGCCAATTGCGCGCCGCCCCCATGGGTCTCCCGGTCACGGCCGGCTACGACAGAGCCTGGATTCGAACCAGGATCTCTAGTGGCACAGCTAGCACTGCGATGCAGTGCCTTAGACCACTGCGCCACTCAGGAGACTTGATGCTCGGGTTAGGGGTTAGGGTTAGGGGTTAGGGGTTAAGGGTTAGGGGTTAAGGGTTAGGGTTAGGGTTAGTGGTCGCTTTAGGGTTAGGGTTAGGGGTTAGGGGTTAGGGGTTAAGGGTTAGGGGTTAAGGGTTAGGGGTTAAGGGTTAGGGGTTAAGGGTTAGGGGTTAGGGGTTAGGGGTTAAGGGTTAGGGTTAGGGTTAGTGGTCGCTTTAGGGTTAGGGTTAGGGTTAAGGGTTAGGGGTTAGGGGTTAAGGGTTAGGGGTTAAGGGTTAGGGGTTAGGGGTTAAGGTTTAGGGTTAGTGGTCGCTTTAGGGTTAGGGGTTAAGGGTTAGGGGTTAGGGGTTAAGGGTTAGGGGTTAGGGGTTAAGGGTTAGGGTTAAGGGTCAGGGGTTTAGGGTTAGGGGTTAGGGGTTAAGGGTTAAGGGTTTAGGGTTAGGGTTAGGGTTAGGGGTTAAGGGTTAAGGGTTAGGGTTAGTGGTCGCTTTAGGTCCATGTTCTTTTTGGGTCTGTACTTTTTGGCCAATTAATATTTCCTATTAGATGACAAGATAAAAAAAAGGGTTGTTCGTCGTTTATTTAATTTGAATCTGAAATCAAACCACACAAACGGTTTTGTTTTTGTCTAAAGGAAATATTAAATAACGAGAAACAGAATAATTATTTGATTATTCAAATGTTGTGTTTTTAATAATCAGTTCTGGTCCAACCTGTGTACTAACTAACCTTTCGGCCAATTAATTGTTGTCGCTTCCTGACGACACAGAAAATGATAAATGGGTCATTCTTCATGTTTTTGATCTTACATATGAAGTAATGAATAAACAAATGTTATTTATAGATTTTCTTTTGTTTCTCATTCCAATGATTTGATGATTGACAGTCATTGTAGTGGGTCCTGAGTCCAAATTGGCCTAGGTCAGTGAAACCTCCACTTCCACAACTTTTACAACCTTAAGCACTTTAACCTGTAGTCTATATAATTGTGGATAGGCTCAATAACATGCAACTGACCACAACAAGCTTCAGTGCCTATTAGCTTAGACAACAACCACTCGATTTTACAGGAAAGCATGAATGTCATTTGATATTCCATTATAGTTTTATCATTGTGCTTTAGGACCATGTGGACGCTTTAGGACCATGTGGACGCTTTAGGACCACGTGGACGCTTTAGGACCACGTGGACGCTTTAGGACCATGTGGACGCTTTAGGACCATGTGGACGCTTTAGGACCATGTGGACGCTTTAGGACCATGTGGACGCTTTAGGACCATGTGGACGCTTTAGGACCATGTGGACGCTTTAGGACCATGTGGACGCTTTAGGACCATGTGGACGCGTGCTTTAGGACCATGTGGACGCTTTAGGACCATGTGGACGCTTTAGGACCATGTGGACGCTTTAGGACCACGTGGACGCTTTAGGACCATGTGGACGCTTTAGGACCATGTGGACGCTTTAGGACCATGTGGACGCTTTAGGACCATGTGGGACGCTTTAGGACCACGTGGACGCTTTAGGACCATGTGGACGCTTTAGGACCATGTGGACGCGTGCTTTAGGACCATGTGGACGCTTTAGGACCATGTGGACGCTTTAGGACCATGTGGACGCTTTAGGACCATGTGGACGCTTTAGGACCATGTGGACGCTTTAGGACCATGTGGACGCTTTAGGACCATGTGGACGCTTTAGGACCACGTGGACGCTTTAGGACCATGTGGACGCTTTAGGACCATGTGGACGCTTTAGGACCATGTGGACGCTTTAGGACCATGTGGACGCTTCCGAGCGGTCGGCTGTTTGGAGTGTTTATCTGATATATAATAATAATTTCTAAAACCAAAGTTGCGCCCCTGGTCATGAGCCATGGAGAACAGTTTCTAGTTTTGCCAATGTAAGGATCTGGACATTTCTGATGAGCCTATAAACTACATCAATAAATCGGAGATTTCCCAGTTCGGAGTTTCCAGTTGTTTTGAATGCGGCAGAAGTCATGCTGGATTAACAGCATGGCCAATGTATTCCACCTTTTCTGGCCCGTGGTGTTGCATGTTAATGTTTATCCTTTAGAGCTTGGAAAAGAGACCCTTAAACCCAGACTTGGACCACACAGCCACTCCACTGAATAACAGGCTGGTTATTGCTTTGCAACGCTTGCAGTTAGCCACTGATTCCTTCCAAACCACTCATGTTTATGTCCAATGGCCGATGAGCACAGACACGTTTTATCTATAATTTCTCTTCATATGACAAGGATTTAAAAGTATTTGCCAGTAGATTGTCGACTTCATTCATGATGATGATTGCTTGTCTAGCTTGCTAGCTAAGATTTCGAAAGTATGATGTTGACATGATCAGTCCTATCAAAGCAACGGTAGATATAACGTGATTTGATGTAATTTTATCTGTGGCCAATGACCTTGAGCCTTCTTGGATGGGCACTTCTAATGTAAATCTATGGCAGCACCCAAGCTCTACCCGTAGATTTTGCGGTGACATAGTGTCCACATGAGTGACAGAACACAGCCAATCACGTCGCAACTAGAGAACATTACCAACCCCTATGCTCCGTATTTTCTGCTGGCTGCCCCAGCATTTTAACCAAGATGGCGAAGTAGTGCAGTTGTGTTTTTATCGTCTGTCTGTAAATAGCCTGTAAATACCCTATTTTCGTACATTTTTCGTACATATTTCCCTATCAGACTTTTCATCCTTCTACAAGATATACTTTCCTGCAACCCGCCTCACTCAATGTGGAACGGATTCTATTATTGACTTACCTTTATCTAGAATCTAGAATCTCCAGTTGAAACTAGCTAGCCAGCTAACTAGCTACTTGCTATCTGCTATTAGCCACAGCTAGCGGTGTTTTCACCCAGAACATTGGATTTTTTCCGCAGGATTAATTTTAATCACTGGACATTGATCACCGGATATTCGGCCAGTCTGCACAGCGCGTTATCGACCCAGAACATATCAGTTTTTCCGCGGAATCACTGATTCACTGGAACTTTAACTCGGATTCATCGCTACCAGCTGGCTACAACAAAACGGACGCTGTGGTCTGGCTAATCAACCTGAGCTAGGCCCATCTCCGGCTATCTACCTCTCTATCAACCGGACGGGACCACATAGTATTGACACGGAGCCCCGCCGATCCTACACGACTGGTCTGCCGACGAAATCGTCTGATGTGGTTACGACGTAACCACGAAGATTCCATCCATCTGCTAGCCCTGGCCCGTTAGCACACGCTTACTCACTAAACTGAACTAGCTACTGGACTAGCTACTTGCTATTAGCCACAGCTAGCAGTGTTTCACCCAGAACATTTGATTTTTTTCCGCGGGATTAATTTTAATCACTGGACTTTGATCACCGGATATTCGCCAGTCAGCACTGCGCGTTATCGACCCAGAACATATCAGTTTTTCCGCCGGAATCACTGGACCTTTAACTCCGGATTCTTCGCTACCAGCTGGCTACAACAAAACGGACGTAGCACACGCTAGCCGTGGCCTCTTACTCACTAGCACTTCACCACCGGACCTTATGATAACTCAGCTATACAGCTGATATCTGCTGGACTGTTCCTTTTTACGGTACTACATCCTGTTTATGTTTAGCCTCAGCCCAAACATGGTTAGTTTATTGTTGTTTCGGTTATTTCTAATTGTACTATATCACTGTAGACCCCCCAGCCTAGCTAAACCTGCCTTAGTTAGCTCCTTTGTCCCTCCACCCATACACTCAGAGACCGACTCAATTGATGCCTCTAGAGATACTATCTCTTTCAGTGTTACCCAACGCTTAGGTTTACCTCCACTTTACTCATATCCTTCCATATCCTTGTCTGTACATAATGCCCTGAATCTTTTCTATAACACCCGGAAATCTGCCCCCTTTATTCTATGTACCCAACGCACTAGAAGACCAGTTCTTAAAGCCTTTAGCCGTATCCTTATTCTAGTCCTCCTCTGTTCCTCTGGTGATGTAGAGGCTAACCCAGGCCCTGTAGCCCCCAGTATCACTCCTACTCCCCAGGAGCTATCATTTGTTGACTTCTGTAATCGCAAAAGTCTTGGTTTCTTGCACATAAATATCAGAAGTCTACTTCCTAAGTTTGAGTTATTCACTGCGTTAGCACACTCTTCCAACCCTGATGTTCTAGCAGTGTCTGAATCCTGGCTCAGGATTCTGAAATTTCCATCCCCAACTATAACATTTTCCGTCTAGATAGAACTGCCAAAGGGGGTGGAGTTGCAATCTACTGTAGAGATAGCCTGCAGAGTTCTATCATACTATCCAGGTCTGTGCCCAAACAGTTTGAGCTTCTACTTCTAAAAATCCACCTTTCCAGAAATAAGTCTCTCACTGTTGCCGCTTGCTACAGACCCCCCTCAGCCCCCAGCTGTGCCCTGGACACCATATGTGAATTGATTGCCCCCCATTTATCCTCTGAGTTTGTACTGCTTGGTGACCTAAATTGGGATATGCTTAATACCCCAGCCATCCTACAATCCAAGCTAGATGCCCTCAACCTCACGCAAATTATCAACGAACCTGTCACAAGCTGGGCTAGAACTCCGGTCTCAGATGTGGGGAGCTGGGGGTTCTACCCCTTAGCCACAGAGGAGGTATAGTTGGACCCAAATGAAACACCCAAGGCAATGCTCCAGGTAAGTAGATTTAATGTAACAAAAAGGTTCTTTGCACTTCAAAAATAGTCCAACAAAAGTTCTTCTCAGAAAGAGGTATATTAACAGAGGTAGAGTAACAAAACAGGAGGCAAAACAAAATAACTCCACGAGGGGAGAAAAACAAACTAAAGATAACTTAGAAAAGCTTACTTGGAAAGACACGGTGGGACAAAGCAGGAGACACATAGCCAGGACTCAAAAACCAAGTGAGGAACAGGGGAAAAAACACAGCTAAAATACTCTAGGTGAAACAAGGCACAGGTGACCTGGATCAAGCTAATAAGGACACACGAGGAAGAACTAAGGCAGAGGGGAACACAGATGACCTCTAGAGGCCCGGAGACAAACAGGAGGCAGGAAGCTGACAGAACCTACCAGGTACAACCCTAAATCCTTAAACATGGGTACCCTCATAGATATCATCCTGACTAACATACCCTCTAAATACACCTCAGCTGTCTTCAACCAGGATCTCAGCGATCACTGCCTTATTGCCTGCGTCCGTAACGGGTCCGCGGTCAAACAACCACCCCTCATCACTGTCAAACGCTCCCTAAAACACTTTAGCGAGGAGGCCTTCCTAATTGACCTGGCCCAGGTATCCTGGATGGATATAGATCTCATTCCGTCAGTAGAGGATGCCTGGTTGTTCCTTAAAAGTAATTTCCTCTCAATCTTAAATAAACATGCCCCATTCAAAAATACAGAACTAAGAACCGATATAGCCCCTGGTTCTCCTCAGACTTGACTGCCCTTGACCAGCACAAAAACATCCTGTGGCGTACAGCATTAGCATCAAATAGCCCCCGCGATATGCAACTTTTCAGGGAAGTTAGGAACCAATATACACAAGCAGTCAGGAAAGCAAAGGCTAACTTTTTCAAACAGAAATTTGCATCCTGTAGCACTAACTCCAAAAAGTTTTGGGACACTGTAAAGTCCATGGAGAATAAGAGCACTTCCTCCCAGCTGCCCACTGCACTGAGGCTAGGAAACACTATCACCACCGATAAATCTACAATAATCGAGAATTTCAACAAGCATTTTGCTACAGCTGGCCATGCTTTCCATCTGGCTACCACTAACCCGGCCACCAACTCTGCACCCTCTGCTGCAACTTGCCCATGCCCCCCGCTTCTCCTTCACACAAATTCAGACAGCTGATGTTTTGAAAGCGCTGCAAAATCTGGACCCCTACAAATCAGCTGGGCTAGACAATCTGGACCCTTTCTTCCTAAAACTAGCCGCCGAAATTGTCGCAACCCCCTATTACTAGTCTGTTCAACCTCTCTTTCATAACGTCTGAGATCCCCAGAGATTGGAAAGCTGCCGCGGTCATCCCCCTCTTCAAAGGGGGTGACACTCTAGATCCAAACTGCTACAGACCTATATCCATCCTGCCCTGCCTTTCGAAAGTATTCGAAAGCCAAGTTAATAAACAGATCATCGACCATTTCGAATACCACCGTACCTTCTCCGCTATGCAATCCGGTTTCCGAGCTGGTCACGGGTGCACTTCAGCCACGCTCAAGGTCCTAAACGATATTATAACCGCGATTGATAATAGACAGTACTGTGCAGCCGTCTTCATCGACCTGGCCAAGGCTTTCGACTCTGTCAACCACCGCATTCTTATTGGCAGACTAAATAGCCTTGGTTTCTCAAATGACTGCCTCGCCTGGTTCACCAACTACTTCTCAGATAGAGTTCAGTGTGTCAAATCGGAGGGCCTGTTGTCTGGACCTATGGCAGTCTCTATGGGGGTGCCACAGGGTTCAATTCTTGGGCCGACACTTTTCTCCGTGTATATCAATGATGTCGCTCTTGCTGCTGGTGACTCTCAGATCCACCTCTACGCAGACGACACCATTTTGTATACATCTGGCCCTTCATTGGACACTGTGTTAACAAACCTCCAAACGAGCTTCAATGCCATACAACAATCCTTCAGTAGCCTTCAACTGCTCTTAAACACTAGTAAAACTAAATGCATGCTTTTCAATCGAACGCTGCTAGCACCCGCCCACCCGACTAGAATCACCACTCTCGACGGGTCTGACCTAGAGTATGTGGACAACTACAAATATCTAGGTGTCTGGTTAGACTGTAAACTCAACTTCCAGACTCACATAAAGAATCTCCAATCCAAAGTTAAATCTAGAATCGGCTTCCTATTTCGCAACAAAGCCTCCTTCACTCATGCTGCCAAACATGCCCTCGTAAAACTGACTATCCTACCGATCCTTGACTTCGGCGATGTCATTTATAAAATAGCCTCCAACACTCTACTCAGCAAATTGGATGTAGTCTATCACAGTGCCATCCGTTTTGTCTCCAAAGCCCCATACACTACCCACCACTGTGACCTGTACGCTCTTGTTGGCTGGTCCTCACTACATGTTCGGTCAGTCAAACCCACTGGCTCCAGGCCATCTATAAATCACTGCTAGGCAAATCCCCGCCTTATCTTAGCTCATTGGTCACCATAGCAGCACCCACCCGTAGTCTGCGCTCCAGCAGGTATATCTCACTGGTCATTCCCAAAGCTAACACCTCCTTTGGCCGCCATTCCTTCCAGTTCTCTGCTGCCAATGACTGGAACGAATTGCAAAAATCTCTGAAGCTGGAGACTCTTATCTCCCTCACTAACTTTAAGCATCAGTTGTCAGAGCACCTTACCGATCACTGCACCTGTACACAGCCCATCTGAAATTAGCCCACCCAACTACCTCATCCCTATATTGCTATTTAATTTGCTCTTTTGCACCCCAGTATCTCTATTTGCACATAATCTCTTGCACATCTAGCATTCCAGTGTTAATACTATTGTAATTATTCTGCACTATAGCCTATTTATTGCCTTACCTCCATAACTTGCTACATTTGCACACACTGTATATATATTTTCTGTTGTATTTCTGACTTTATGTTTTTTTTTACCCCATATGTAACTCTGTGTTGTTTTTGTTGCACTACTTTGCTTTGTCTTGGCCAGGTCGCAGTTGTAAATGAGAACCTGTTCTCAACTGGCTTACCTGGTTAAATAAAGGTTAAATAAAAAAATAAAATAAAAATTTTTGGAGCTGCCTTACTCAAGAAAGCAAAAAAGATTTCCCTTCACTGGAACTAAGGGGCCTAGCCCGAACCACGAAAAACAGCCCCAGACCATTATTCCTCCTCCACTAAACATTACATTTGGCACTATGCATTGGGGCAGGTAGCGTTCTCCTGGCATCCACCAAACCCAGATTTGTCCGTCGGACTGACAGATGATTCATCACACCAGAGAACACGTTTCCACTGTGCCAAAGTCCAATGGCGGCAAGCTTTACACCACTCCAGTCGACGCTTACATTGCGCATGGTGATCTTAGGCGAGCGGCTGCTCGGCCATGGAAACCCATTTGATGAAGCTCCCGATGAACAGTTACAGTGGGGGAAAAAAGTATTTAGTCAGCCACCAATTGTGCAAGTTCTCCCACTTAAAAAGATGAGAGAGGCCTGTAATTTTCATCATAGGTACACGTCAACTATGACAGACAAATTGAGATTTTTTTTCTCCAGAAAATCACATTGTAGGATTTTTTATGAATTTATTTGCAAATTATGGTGGAAAATAAGTATTTGGTCAATAACAAAAGTTTCTCAATACTTTGTTATATACCCTTTGTTGGCAATGACACAGGTCAAACGTTTTCTGTAAGTCTTCACAAGGTTTTCACACACTGTTGCTGGTATTTTGGCCCATTCCTCCATGCAGATCTCCTCTAGAGCAGTGATGTTTTGGGGCTGTCGCTGGGCAACACGGACTTTCAACTCCCTCCAAAGATTTTCTATGGGGTTGAGATCTGGAGACTGGCTAGGCCACTCCAGGACCTTGAAATGCTTCTTACGAAGCAACTCCTTTGTTGCCCGGGCGGTGTGTTTGGGATCATTGTCATGCTGAAAGACCCAGCCACGTTTCATCTTCAATGCCCTTGCTGATGGAAGGAGGTTTTCACTCAAAATCTCACGATACATGTCCCCATTCATTCTTTCCTTTACACGGATCAGTCGTCCTGGTCCCTTTGCAGAAAAACAGCCCCAAAGCATGATGTTTCCACCCCCATGCTTCACAGTAGGTACGGTGTTCTTTGGGTGCAACTCAGCATTCTTTGTCCTCCAAACACGACGAGTTGAGTTTTTACCAAAAAGTTCTACCATATGACATTCTCCCAATCCTCTTCTGGATCATCCAAATGCACTCTAGCAAACTTCAGACGGGACTGGATATGTACTGGCTTAAGCAGGGGGACACGTCTGGCACTGCAGGATTTGAGTCCCTGGCGGCGTAGTGTGTTACTGATGGTAGGCTTTGTTACTTTGGTCCCAGCTCTCTGCAGGTCATTCACTAGGTCCCCCCGTGTGGTTCTGGGATTTTTGCTCACCGTTCTTGTGATCATTTTGACCCCACAGGGTGAGATCTTGCGTGGAGCCCCAGATTGAGGGAGATTATCAGTGGTCTTGTATGTCTTCCATTTCCTAATAATTGCTCCCACAGTTGAATTCTTCAAACCAAGCTGCTTACCTATTGCAGATTCAGTCTTCCCAGCCTGGTGCAGGTCTACAATGTTGTTTCTGGTGTCCTTTGACAGCTCTTTGGTCTTGGCCATAGTGGAGTTTGGAGTGTGACTGTTTGAGGTTGTGGACAGGTGTCTTTTATACTGATAACAAGTTCAAACAGGTGCAATTAATACAGGTAACGAGTGGAGGACAGAGGAGCCTCTTTAAGAAGAAGTTACAGGTCTGTGAGAGACAGAAATCTTGCTTGTTTGTAGGTGACCAAATACTTATTTTCCACCATAATTTGCAAATAAATTCATAAAAAATCCTACAATGTGATTTTTCCTCAATTTGTCTGTCATAGTTGACGTTTACCTATGATGAAAATTACAGGCATCTCTCATCTTTTTAAGTGGGAGAACTTGCACAATTGGTGGCTGACTAAATACTTTTTCCCCCCACTGTAGACCTGCTCTCCATAGCATATAGTCATATAGACCTGCTCCCCGTAGCATATAGTCATATAGACCTGCTCCCCGTAGCATATAGTCATATAGACCTGCTCCCCGTAGCATATAGTCATATAGTCATATAGACCTGCTCCCCGTAGCATATAGTCATATAGTCATATAGACCTGCTCCCCGTAGCATATAGTCATATAGACCTGCTCTCCGTAGCATATAGTCATATAGACCTACTCCCCATAGCATATAGTCATATAGACCTACTCCCCATAGCATATAGTCATATAGACCTGCTCCCCGTAGCATATGGTCATATAGTCATATAGACCTACTCCCCGTAGCATATAGTCATATAGACCTTCTCCCCATAGCATATAGTCATATAGTCATATAGACCTACTCCCCATAGCATATAGTCATATAGACCTGCTCCCCGTAGCATATAGTCATATAGTCATATAGACCTACTCCCCGTAGCATATAGTCATATAGACCTTCTCCCCATAGCATATAGTCATATAGTCATATAGACCTACTCCCCATAGCATATAGTCATATAGACCTTCTCCCCATAGCATATAGTCATATAGTCATATAGACCTACTCCCCATAGCATATAGTCATATAGACCTGCTCCCCGTAGCATATAGTCATATAGTCATATAGACCTACTCCCCATAGCATATAGTCATATAGACCTGCTCCCCGTAGCATATAGTCATATAGTCATATAGACCTGCTCCCCATAGCATATAGTCATATAGACCTACTCCCCATAGCATATAGTCATATAGACCTGCTCTCCGTAGCATATAGTCATATAGACCTACTCCCCATAGCATATAGTCATATAGACCTTCTCCCCATAGCATATAGTCATATAGTCATATATACCTACTCTCCGTAGCATATAGTCATATAGACCTTCTCCCCATAGCATATAGTCATATAGACCTGCTCTCCGTAGCATATAGTCATATAGACCTGCTCTCCGTAGCATATAGTCATATAGACCTGCTCCCCGTAGCATATAGTCATATAGACCTACTCCCCGTAGCATATAGTCATATAGACCTGCTCTCCATAGCATATAGTCATATAGACCTGCTCTCCATAGCATATAGTCATATAGACCTTCTCCCAGTAGCATATAGTCATATAGACCTGCTCCCCGTAGCATATAGTCATATAGACCTGCTCCCCATAGCATATAGTCATATAGACCTGCTCCCCGTAGCATATAGTCATATAGTCATATAGACCTGCTCCCCGTAGCATATAGTCATATAGACCTTCTCCCCGTAGCATATAGTCATATAGACCTGCTCCCCGTAGCATATAGTCATATAGACCTCCTCCCCATAGCATATAGTCATATAGACCTGCTCCCCGTAGCATATAGTCATATAGACCTGCTCCCCGTAGCATATAGTCATATAGACCTACTCCCCGTAGCATATAGTCATATAGACCTACTCTCCGTAGCATATAGTCATATAGACCTGCTCCCCGTAGCATATAGTCATATAGTCATATAGACCTACTCCCCGTAGCATATAGTCATATAGTCATATAGACCTACTCCCCGTAGCATATAGTCATATAGTCATATAGACCTGCTCCCCATAGCATATAGTCATATAGACCTACTCCCCGTAGCATATAGTCATATAGACCTACTCCCCGTAGCATATAGTCATATAGACCTACTCCCCGTAGCATATAGTCATATAGACCTGCTCCCTGTAGCATATAGTCATATAGACCTGCTCCCCATAGCATATAGTCATATAGACCTACTCCCCATAGCATATAGTCATATAGACCTGCTCTCCGTAGCATATAGTCATATAGACCTACTCCCCATAGCATATAGTCATATAGACCTACTCCCCATAGCATATAGTCATATAGTCATATAGACCTACTCCCCGTAGCATATAGTCATATAGACCTGCTCTCCGTAGCATATAGTCATATAGACCTACTCCCCATAGCATATAGTCATATAGACCTGCTCCCCGTAGCATATAGTCATATAGACCTGCTCTCCGTAGCATATAGTCATATAGTCATATAGACCTTCTCCCGTAGCATATAGTCATATAGACCTGCTCCCCGTAGCATATAGTCATATAGACCTGCTCTCCGTAGCATATAGTCATATAGACCTTCTCCCCGTAGCATATAGTCATATAGACCTGCTCCCCGTAGCATATAGTCATATAGACCTGCTCCCCGTAGCATATAGTCATATAGTCATATAGACCTACTCTCCGTAGCATATAGTCATATAGTCATATAGACCTACTCTCCGTAGCATATAGTCATATAGTCATATAGACCTACTCTCCGTAGCATATAGTCATATAGTCATATAGACCTACTCTCCGTAGCATATAGTCATATAGTCATATAGACCTACTCTCCGTAGCATATAGTCATATAGTCATATAGACCTACTCTCCGTAGCATATAGTCATATAGACCTACTCTCCGTAGCATATAGTCATATAGACCTACTCCCCATAGCATATAGTCCTATAGACCTACTCTCCGTAGCATATAGTCATATAGACCTGCTCCCAGTAGCATATAGTCATATAGTCCTACTCTCCGTAGCATATAGTCATATAGTCATATAGACCTACTCCCCATAGCATATAGTCATATAGTCATATAGACCTGCTCCCCGTAGCATATAGTCATATATACCTACTCCCCGTAGCATATAGTCATATAGACCTACTCCCCGTAGCATATAGTCATATAGACCTACTCCCCGTAGCATATAGTCATATAGACCTACTCCCCATAGCATATAGTCATATAGTCATATAGACCTGCTCCCCGTAGCATATAGTCATATAGACCTACTCTCCGTAGCATATAGTCATATAGACCTACTCCCCGTAGCATATAGTCATATAGACCTACTCCCGTAGCATATAGTCATATAGACCTACTCCCTGTAGCATATAGTCATATAGACCTACTCCCCATAGCATATAGTCATATAGTCATATAGACCTTCTCCCCGTAGCATATAGTCATATAGACCTGCTCCCGTAGCATATAGTCATATAGACCTACTCCCCGTAGCATATAGTCATATAGTCCTATAGACCTACTCCCCATAGCATATAGTCATATAGACCTACTCCCCGTAGCATATAGTCATATAGTCCTATAGACCTACTCCCCATAGAATATAGTCATATAGACCTACTCCCCATAGCATATAGTCATATAGACCTGCTCTCCGTAGCATATAGTCATATAGTCCTATAGACCTTCTCCCCATAGCATATAGTCATATAGACCTACTCTCCGTAGCATATAGTCCTATAGACCTTCTCCCCATAGCATATAGTCATATAGACCTACTCCCCATAGCATATAGTCATATAGACCTGCTCCCCGTAGCATATAGTCATATAGACCTGCTCCCCGTAGCATATAGTCATATAGACCTGCTCCCCGTAGCATATAGTCATATAGACCTGCTCCCCGTAGCATATAGTCATATAGACCTGCTCCCTGTAGCATATAGTCATATAGACCTGCTCCCTGTAGCATATAGTCATATAGACCTGCTCCCCGTAGCATATAGTCATATAGACCTGCTCCCTGTAGCATATAGTCATATAGACCTGCTCCCCGTAGCATATAGTCATATAACCTGCTCCCCGTAGCATATAGTCATATAGACCTGCTCCCTGTAGCATATAGTCATATAGACCTGCTCCCTGTAGCATATAGTCATATAGACCTGCTCCCCGTAGCATATAGTCATATAGACCTGCTCCCAGTAGCATATAGTCATATAGACCTGCTCCCCGTAGCATATAGTCATATAGACCTACTCCCCGTAGCATATAGTCATATAGACCTTCTCCCCGTAGCATATAGTCATATAGACCTTCTCCCAGTAGCATATAGTCATATAGACCTGCTCCCCGTAGCATATAGTCATATAGACCTTCTCCCAGTAGCATATAGTCATATAGACCTGCTCCCCGTAGCATATAGTCATATAGACCTACTCCCCGTAGCATATTGTCATATAGACCTTCTCCCCGTAGCATATAGTCATATAGACCTGCTCCCCATAGCATATAGTCATATAGTCATATAGACCTGCTCCCCGTAGCATATAGTCATATAGACCTACTCCCCATAGCATATAGTCATATAGACCTACTCCCCAAAACATATAGTCATATAGACCTACTCCCCGTAGCATATAGTCATATAGACCTACTCCCCATAGCATATAGTCCTATAGACCTACTCCCCATAGCATATAGTCATATAGACCTACTCCCCGTAGCATATAGTCATATAGACCTACTCCCCATAGCATATAGTCATATAGACCTACTCCCCGTAGCATATAGTCATATAGACCTACTCCCCATAGCATATAGTCATATAGACCTACTCCCCATAGCATATAGTCATATAGACCTACTCCCCGTAGCATATAGTCATATAGACCTACTCCCCATAGCATATAGTCATATAGACCTACTCCCCATAGCATATAGTCATATAGTCATATAGACCTACTCCCCGTAGCATATAGTCATATAGACCTGCTCTCCGTAGCATATAGTCATATAGACCTACTCCCCATAGCATATAGTCATATAGACCTGCTCCCCGTAGCATATAGTCATATAGACCTGCTCTCCGTAGCATATAGTCATATAGTCATATAGACCTTCTCCCCGTAGCATATAGTCATATAGACCTGCTCCCCGTAGCATATAGTCATATAGACCTGCTCTCCGTAGCATATAGTCATATAGACCTTCTCCCCGTAGCATATAGTCATATAGACCTGCTCCCGTAGCATATAGTCATATAGACCTGCTCCCGTAACATATAGTCATATAGTCATATAGACCTACTCTCCGTAGCATATAGTCATATAGTCATATAGACCTACTCTCCGTAGCATATAGTCATATAGTCATATAGACCTACTCTCCGTAGCATATAGTCATATAGTCATATAGACCTACTCTCCGTAGCATATAGTCATATAGTCATATAGACCTACTCTCCGTAGCATATAGTCATATAGTCATATAGACCTACTCTCCGTAGCATATAGTCATATAGACCTACTCTCCGTAGCATATAGTCATATAGACCTACTCCCCATAGCATATAGTCCTATAGACCTACTCTCCGTAGCATATAGTCATATAGACCTGCTCCCAGTAGCATATAGTCATATAGTCCTACTCTCCGTAGCATATAGTCATATAGTCATATAGACCTACTCCCCATAGCATATAGTCATATAGTCATATAGACCTGCTCCCCGTAGCATATAGTCATATAGACCTACTCCCCGTAGCATATAGTCATATAGACCTACTCCCCATAGCATATAGTCATATAGTCATATAGACCTGCTCCCCGTAGCATATAGTCATATAGACCTACTCTCCGTAGCATATAGTCATATAGACCTACTCCCCGTAGCATATAGTCATATAGACCTACTCCCCGTAGCATATAGTCATATAGACCTACTCCCTGTAGCATATAGTCATATAGACCTACTCCCCATAGCATATAGTCATATAGTCATATAGACCTACTCTCCGTAGCATATAGTCATATAGACCTACTCTCCGTAGCATATAGTCATATAGACCTACTCCCCATAGCATATAGTCCTATAGACCTACTCTCCGTAGCATATAGTCATATAGACCTGCTCCCAGTAGCATATAGTCATATAGTCCTACTCTCCGTAGCATATAGTCATATAGTCATATAGACCTACTCCCATAGCATATAGTCATATAGTCATATAGACCTGCTCCCCGTAGCATATAGTCATATAGACCTACTCCCCGTAGCATATAGTCATATAGACCTACTCCCCATAGCATATAGTCATATAGTCATATAGACCTGCTCCCCGTAGCATATAGTCATATAGACCTACTCTCCGTAGCATATAGTCATATAGACCTACTCCCCGTAGCATATAGTCATATAGACCTACTCCCCGTAGCATATAGTCATATAGACCTACTCCCTGTAGCATATAGTCATATAGACCTACTCCCCATAGCATATAGTCATATAGTCATATAGACCTTCTCCCCGTAGCATATAGTCATATAGACCTGCTCCCCGTAGCATATAGTCATATAGACCTACTCCCCGTAGCATATAGTCATATAGTCCTATAGACCTACTCCCCATAGCATATAGTCATATAGACCTACTCCCCGTAGCATATAGTCATATAGTCCTATAGACCTACTCCCCATAGAATATAGTCATATAGACCTACTCCCCATAGCATATAGTCATATAGACCTGCTCTCCGTAGCATATAGTCATATAGTCCTATAGACCTTCTCCCCATAGCATATAGTCATATAGACCTACTCTCCGTAGCATATAGTCCTATAGACCTTCTCCCCATAGCATATAGTCATATAGACCTACTCCCCATAGCATATAGTCATATAGACCTGCTCCCCGTAGCATATAGTCATATAGACCTGCTCCCCGTAGCATATAGTCATATAGACCTGCTCCCCGTAGCATATAGTCATATAGACCTGCTCCCCGTAGCATATAGTCATATAGACCTGCTCCCTGTAGCATATAGTCATATAGACCTGCTCCCTGTAGCATATAGTCATATAGACCTGCTCCCCGTAGCATATAGTCATATAGACCTGCTCCCTGTAGCATATAGTCATATAGACCTGCTCCCGTAGCATATAGTCATATAGACCTGCTCCCCCGTAGCATATAGTCATATAGACCTGCTCCCTGTAGCATATAGTCATATAGACCTGCTCCCTGTAGCATATAGTCATATAGACCTGCTCCCCGTAGCATATAGTCATATAGACCTGATCCCAGTAGCATATAGTCATATAGACCTACTCCCCGTAGCATATAGTCATATAGACCTGCTCCCAGTAGCATATAGTCATATAGACCTGCTCCCCGTAGCATATAGTCATATAGACCTACTCCCCGTAGCATATAGTCATATAGACCTGCTCTCCGTAGCATATAGTCATATAGACCTACTCCCCGTAGCATATAGTCATATAGACCTACTCCCCGTAGCATATAGTCATATAGACCTGCTCCCCGTAGCATATAGTCATATAGTCATATAGACCTACTCCCCGTAGCATATAGTCATATAGTCATATAGACCTACTCCCCGTAGCATATAGTCATATAGTCATATAGACCTGCTCCCCATAGCATATAGTCATATAGACCTACTCCCCGTAGCATATAGTCATATAGACCTACTCCCCGTAGCATATAGTCATATAGACCTACTCCCCGTAGCATATAGTCATATAGACCTGCTCCCCGTAGCATATAGTCATATAGACCTGCTCCCCATAGCATATAGTCATATAGACCTACTCCCCATAGCATATAGTCATATAGACCTGCTCTCCGTAGCATATAGTCATATAGACCTTCTCCCCATAGCATATAGTCATATAGTCATATAGACCTACTCTCCGTAGCATATAGTCATATAGACCTTCTCCCCATAGCATATAGTCATATAGTCATATAGACCTACTCGCCGTAGCATATAGTCATATAGACCTTCTCCCCATAGCATATAGTCATATAGACCTACTCTCCGTAGCATATAGTCATATAGACCTACTCCCCATAGCATATAGTCCTATAGACCTACTCTCCGTAGCATATAGTCATATAGACCTGCTCCCAGTAGCATATAGTCATATTGACCTACTCCCCGTAGCATATAGTCATATAGACCTACTCCCTGTAGCATATAGTCATATAGACCTGCTCTCCATAGCATATAGTCATATAGACCTTCTCCCAGTAGCATATAGTCATATAGACCTGCTCCCCGTAGCATATAGTCATATAGACCTACTCCCCGTAGCATATAGTCATATAGACCTTCTCCCCGTAGCATATAGTCATATAGACCTTCTCCCAGTAGCATATAGTCATATAGACCTGCTCCCCGTAGCATATAGTCATATAGACCTTCTCCCAGTAGCATATAGTCATATAGACCTGCTCCCCGTAGCATATAGTCATATAGACCTACTCCCCGTAGCATATTGTCATATAGACCTTCTCCCCGTAGCATATAGTCATATAGACCTGCTCCCCATAGCATATAGTCATATAGTCATATAGACCTGCTCCCCGTAGCATATAGTCATATAGACCTACTCCCCATAGCATATAGTCATATAGACCTACTCCCCAAAACATATAGTCATATAGACCTACTCCCCATAGCATATAGTCATATAGACCTACTCCCCATAGCATATAGTCCTATAGACCTACTCCCCATAGCATATAGTCATATAGACCTACTCTCCGTAGCATATAGTCATATAGTCATATAGACCTACTCTCCGTAGCATATAGTCATATAGTCATATAGACCTACTCTCCGTAGCATATAGTCATATAGTCATATAGACCTACTCTCCGTAGCATATAGTCATATAGACCTACTCTCCGTAGCATATAGTCATATAGACCTACTCCCCATAGCATATAGTCCTATAGACCTACTCTCCGTAGCATATAGTCATATAGACCTGCTCCCAGTAGCATATAGTCATATAGTCCTACTCTCCGTAGCATATAGTCATATAGTCATATAGACCTACTCCCCATAGCATATAGTCATATAGTCATATAGACCTGCTCCCCGTAGCATATAGTCATATAGACCTACTCCCCGTAGCATATAGTCATATAGACCTACTCCCCATAGCATATAGTCATATAGTCATATAGACCTGCTCCCCGTAGCATATAGTCATATAGACCTACTCTCCGTAGCATATAGTCATATAGACCTACTCCCCGTAGCATATAGTCATATAGACCTACTCCCCGTAGCATATAGTCATATAGACCTACTCCCTGTAGCATATAGTCATATAGACCTACTCCCCATAGCATATAGTCATATAGTCATATAGACCTACTCTCCGTAGCATATAGTCATATAGACCTACTCTCCGTAGCATATAGTCATATAGACCTACTCCCCCATAGCATATAGTCCTATAGACCTACTCTCCGTAGCATATAGTCATATAGACCTGCTCCCAGTAGCATATAGTCATATAGTCCTACTCTCCGTAGCATATAGTCATATAGTCATATAGACCTACTCCCCATAGCATATAGTCATATAGTCATATAGACCTGCTCCCCGTAGCATATAGTCATATAGACCTACTCCCCGTAGCATATAGTCATATAGACCTACTCCCCATAGCATATAGTCATATAGTCATATAGACCTGCTCCCCGTAGCATATAGTCATATAGACCTACTCTCCGTAGCATATAGTCATATAGACCTACTCCCCGTAGCATATAGTCATATAGACCTACTCCCCGTAGCATATAGTCATATAGACCTACTCCCTGTAGCATATAGTCATATAGACCTACTCCCCATAGCATATAGTCATATAGTCATATAGACCTTCTCCCCGTAGCATATAGTCATATAGACCTGCTCCCCGTAGCATATAGTCATATAGACCTACTCCCCGTAGCATATAGTCATATAGTCCTATAGACCTACTCCCCATAGCATATAGTCATATAGACCTACTCCCCCGTAGCATATAGTCATATAGTCCTATAGACCTACTCCCCCATAGAAAATAGTCATATAGACCTACTCCCCATAGCATATAGTCATATAGACCTGCTCTCCGTAGCATATAGTCATATAGTCCTATAGACCTTCTCCCCATAGCATATAGTCATATAGACCTACTCTCCGTAGCATATAGTCCTATAGACCTTCTCCCCATAGCATATAGTCATATAGACCTACTCCCCATAGCATATAGTCATATAGACCTGCTCCCCGTAGCATATAGTCATATAGACCTGCTCCCCGTAGCATATAGTCATATAGACCTGCTCCCGTAGCATATAGTCATATAGACCTGCTCCCCGTAGCATATAGTCATATAGACCTGCTCCCTGTAGCATATAGTCATATAGACCTGCTCCCTGTAGCATATAGTCATATAGACCTGCTCCCGTAGCATATAGTCATATAGACCTGCTCCCTGTAGCATATAGTCATATAGACCTGCTCCCCGTAGCATATAGTCATATAGACCTGCTCCCCGTAGCATATAGTCATATAGACCTGCTCCCTGTAGCATATAGTCATATAGACCAGCTCCCTGTAGCATATAGTCATATAGACCTGCTCCCCGTAGCATATAGTCATATAGACCTGCTCCCAGTAGCATATAGTCATATAGACCTGCTCCCCGTAGCATATAGTCATATAGACCTGCTCCCAGTAGCATATAGTCATATAGACCTGCTCCCCGTAGCATATAGTCATATAGACCTACTCCCCGTAGCATATAGTCATATAGACCTGCTCTCCGTAGCATATAGTCATATAGACCTACTCCCCGTAGCATATAGTCATATAGACCTACTCCCGTAGCATATAGTCATATAGACCTGCTCCCCGTAGCATATAGTCATATAGTCATATAGACCTACTCCCCGTAGCATATAGTCATATAGTCATATAGACCTACTCCCCGTAGCATATAGTCATATAGTCATATAGACCTGCTCCCCATAGCATATAGTCATATAGACCTACTCCCCGTAGCATATAGTCATATAGACCTACTCCCCATAGCATATAGTCATATAGACCTACTCCCCGTAGCATATAGTCATATAGACCTGCTCCCCGTAGCATATAGTCATATAGACCTGCTCCCTATAGCATATAGTCATATAGACCTACTCCCCATAGCATATAGTCATATAGACCTGCTCTCCGTAGCATATAGTCATATAGACCTTCTCCCCATAGCATATAGTCATATAGTCATATAGACCTACTCTCCGTAGCATATAGTCATATAGACCTTCTCCCCATAGCATATAGTCATATAGTCATATAGACCTACTCGCCGTAGCATATAGTCATATAGACCTTCTCCCCATAGCATATAGTCATATAGACCTACTCTCCGTAGCATATAGTCATATAGACCTACTCCCCATAGCATATAGTCCTATAGACCTACTCTCCGTAGCATATAGTCATATAGACCTGCTCCCAGTAGCATATAGTCATATTGACCTACTCCCCGTAGCATATAGTCATATAGACCTACTCCCTGTAGCATATAGTCATATAGACCTGCTCTCCATAGCATATAGTCATATAGACCTTCTCCCAGTAGCATATAGTCATATAGACCTGCTCCCCGTAGCATATAGTCATATAGACCTACTCCCCGTAGCATATAGTCATATAGACCTTCTCCCCGTAGCATATAGTCATATAGACCTTCTCCCAGTAGCATATAGTCATATAGACCTGCTCCCCGTAGCATATAGTCATATAGACCTTCTCCCAGTAGCATATAGTCATATAGACCTGCTCCCCGTAGCATATAGTCATATAGACCTACTCCCCGTAGCATATTGTCATATAGACCTTCTCCCCGTAGCATATAGTCATATAGACCTGCTCCCCATAGCATATAGTCATATAGTCATATAGACCTGCTCCCCGTAGCATATAGTCATATAGACCTACTCCCCATAGCATATAGTCATATAGACCTACTCCCCAAAACATATAGTCATATAGACCTACTCCCCATAGCATATAGTCATATAGACCTACTCCCCATAGCATATAGTCCTATAGACCTACTC
Organism: Coregonus clupeaformis; assembly: GCF_020615455.1. Taxonomy (NCBI): domain Eukaryota; kingdom Metazoa; phylum Chordata; class Actinopteri; order Salmoniformes; family Salmonidae; genus Coregonus; species Coregonus clupeaformis. The sequence continues at coordinate 443,665 of NW_025533665.1, forward strand.
CCCATAGCATATAGTCATATAGACCTACTCCCCGTAGCATATAGTCATATAGACCTACTCCCCATAGCATATAGTCATATAGACCTACTCCCCATAGCATATAGTCATATAGACCTACTCCCCGTAGCATATAGTCATATAGACCTACTCCCCATAGCATATAGTCATATATATAGTCTTTACTGAAGACTTATCTCTTCAGTAGGTCATATGATTGAGTGTAGTCTGGCCCAGGAGTGTGAAGGTGAACGGAAAGGCTGGAGCAACGAACAGCCCTTGCTGTCTCTGCCGGGCCGGTTCCCCTCTCCACTGGGGTTCTCTGCCTCTAACCCTGTTGCAGGGGCTGAGTCACTGGCTTGCTGGTGCTCTTTCATGCCGTCCCCTGGGAGGGGTGCGTCACTTGAGTGGGTTGAGTTACTGACGTGATCTTCCTGTCTGGGTTGGCGCCCCCTTGGTTTGTGCTGTGGTGGAGACCTCTGTGGGCTATACTCGGCCTTGTCTCAGGATTGTAAGTTGGTGGTTGGGGATATCCCTCTAGTGGTGCGGGGGCTGTGCTTTGGGCGGAGTGGGTGGGGTTATATCCTTCCTGTTTGGCCCTGTCCGGGGTTTCTTCGGATGGGGCCACAGTGTCTCCGGACCGCTCCTGTCTCAGCCTCCAGTATTTATGCTGCAGTAGTTTATGTGTCGGGGGGCTGGGGTTAGTTGGTTATACCTGGAGTACTTCTCCTGTCTTATCCAGTGTCCTGTGTGAATTTAAGTATGCTCTCTCTAATTCTCTGCGTTCTCTCTTTCTCTCTGAGAACCTGAGCCCCTAGGACCATACGTCAGGACTACCGGGCATGATGACACCTTGCTGTCCCCAGTCCGCCTGGCCTTGCTGCTATTCCAGTTTCAACTGTTCTGCCTGCGGCTACGAAACCCCTACCTGTCCCAGACCTGCTGTTTTCAACTCTTTAATGATCGCTATGAAAAGCCAACTGAGAGACCTGAGCCCTAGGACCATACGTCGGGACTACCGGCCGTGGTGACTCCTTGCTGTCCCCAGTCCGCCTGGCCTTGCTGCTATTCCAGTTTCAACTGTTCTGCCTGCAGGTTATGGAACCCCTACCTGTCCCAGACCTGCTGTTTTCAACTCTTAATGATCGGCATGAAAAGCCAACTGAGATTTATTCCTGATTATTATTTGACCATGCTTGTCACTTATGAACATTTTTGAACATCTTGGCATGGTTCTGTTATAATCTCCACCCGGCACAGCCAGAAGAGGACTGGCCACCCCTCATAGCCTGGTTCCTCTCTAGGTTTCTTCCTAGGCTTTCGCCTTTCTAGGGAGTTT